>NW_027117235.1:0-12500 GCF_024137725.1 Prorops nasuta
CCCGTCCAACCAGCGGCTAAGTCCAACGCGGCGCATTGCTTTTGGCCGCGGACCCGAACGCTTCGCTCGCGAGCCGACCCGTCCAACCAGCGGCTAAGTCCAACGCGGCGCATTGCTTTCGGCCGTCGGACCCGAACGCCTCGCTCGCGAGCCGACCCGTCCAACCAGCGGCTAAGTCCAACGCGGCGCATTGCTTTTGGCCGGCGGACCCGAACGCCTCGCTCGCGAGCCGACCCGTCCAACCAGCGGCTAAGTCCAACGCGGGCGCATTGCTTTTGGCCGGCGGACCGCAACGCTTCGCTCGCGAGCCGACCCGTCCAACCAGCGGCTAAGTCCAACGCGGCGCATTGCTTTTGGCCGCGGACCCGAACGCCTCGCTCGCGAGCCGACCCGTCCAACCAGCGGCTAAGTCCAACGCGGCGCATTGCTTTCGGCCGTCGGACCCGAACGCCTCGCTCGCGAGCGACCCGTCCAACCAGCGGCTAAGTCCAACGCGGCGCATTGCTTTTGGCCGGCGGACGCGAACGCCTCGCTCGCGAGCCGACCCGTCCAACCAGCGGCTAAGTCCAACGCGGTGCATTGCTTTCGGCCGGCGGACGCAAACGCCTCGCTCGCGAGCCGACCCCGTCCAACCAGCGGCTAAGTCCAACGCGGGCGCATTGCTTTCGGCCGGCGGACGCAAACGCCTCGCTCGCGAGCCGACCCCTCCAACCAGCGGCTAAGTCCAACGCGGCGCATTGCTTTCGGCCCGGCGGACGCGAAAGCCTCGCTCGCGAGCCGACCCGTCCAACCAGCGGCTAAGTCCAACGCGGCGCATTGCTTTTGGCCGGCGGACGCGAACGCCTCGCTCGCGAGCCGACCCGTCCAACCAGCGGCTAAGTCCAACGCGGTGCATTGCTTTCGGCCCGGCGGACGCGAACGCCTCGCTCGCGAGCCGACCCGTCCAAACAGCGGCTAAGTCCAACGCGGCGCATTGCTTTTGGCCGGCGGACGCCGAACGCCTCGCTCGCGAGCCGACCCGTCCAACCAGCGGCTAAGTCCAACGCGGCGCATTGCTTTTGGCCGGCAGACCCGAACGCCTCGCTCGCGAGCCGACCCTCCAACCAGCGGCTAAGTCCAACGCGGCGCATTGCTTTTGGCCGGCGGACGCGAACGCCTCGCTCGCGAGCCGACCCGTCCAACCAGCGGCTAAGTCCAACGCGGTGCATTGCTTTCGGCCGGCGGGACGCAAACGCCTCGCTCGCGAGCCGACCCCTCCAACCAGCGGCTAAGTCCAACGCGGCGCATTGCTTTCGGCCGGCGGACGCAAACGCCTCGCTCGCGAGCCGACCCCTCCAACCAGCGGCTAAGTCCAACGCGGCGCATTGCTTTCGGCCGGCGGACGCGAAAGCCTCGCTCGCGAGCCGACCCGTCCAACCAGCGGCTAAGTCCAACGCGGCGCATTGCTTTCGGCCGACGGACCGCAACGCCTCGCTCGCGAGCCGACCCCTCCAACCAGGCGCTAAGTCCAACGCGGCGCATTGCTTTCGCCGGCGGACGCGAAAGCCTCGCTCGCGAGCCGACCCGTCCAACCAGCGGCTAAGTCCAACGCGGCGCATTGCTTTCGGCCGGCGGACGCAAACGCCTCGCTCGCGAGCCGACCCCTCCAACCAGCGGCTAAGTCCAACGCGGCGCATTGCTTTCGGCCGGCGGACGCGAAAGCCTCGCTCGCGAGCCGACCCGTCCAACCAGCGGCTAAGTCCAACGCGGCGCATTGCTTTTGGCGGCGGACGCGAACGCCTCGCTCGCGAGCCGACCCGTCCAACCAGCGGCTAAGTCCAACGCGGTGCATTGCTTTCGGCCGGCGGACCGAACGCCTCGCTCGCGAGCCGACCCGTCCAAACAGCGGCTAAGTCCAACGCGGCGCATTGCTTTTGGCCGGCGGACGGCCAACGCCTCGCTCGCGAGCCGACCCGTCCAACCAGCGGCTAAGTCCAACGCGGTGCATTGCTTTCGGCCGGCGGACGCGAACGCCTCGCTCGCGAGCCGACCCGTCCAAACAGCGGCTAAGTCCAACGCGGCGCATTGCTTTCGGCCGGCGGACGCGAAAGCCTCGCTCGCGAGCCGACCCGTCCAACCAGCGGCTAAGTCCAACGCGGCGCATTGCTTTCGGCCGACGGACCCGAACGCCTCGCTCGCGAGCCGACCCCTCCAACCAGCGGCTAAGTCCAACGCGGCGCATTGCTTTCGGCCGGCGGACGCGAAAGCCTCGCTCGCGAGCCGACCGTCCAACAGGCGCTAAGTCCACGCGGCGCATTGCTTTCGGCCGGCGGACGCAAACGCCTCGCTCGCGAGCCGACCCCTCCAACCAGCGGCTAAGTCCAACGCGGCGCATTGCTTTCGGCCGGCGGACGCGAAAGCCTCGCTCGCGAGCCGACCCGTCCAACCAGCGGCTAAGTCCCAACGCGGCGCATTGCTTTCGGCCGACGGACCCGAACGCCTCGCTCGCGAGCCGACCCCTCCAACCAGCGGCTAAGTCCAACGCGGCGCATTGCTTTCGGCCGGCGGACGCGAAAGCCTCGCTCGCGAGCCGACCCGTCCAACCAGCGGCTAAGTCCAACGCGGCGCATTGCTTTCGGCCGGCGGACGCAAACGCCTCGCTCGCGAGCCGACCCCTCCAACCAGCGGCTAAGTCCAACGCGGCGCATTGCTTTCGGCCGGCGGACGCGAAAGCCTCGCTCGCGAGCCGACCCGTCCAACCAGCGGCTAAGTCCAACGCGGCGCATTGCTTTTGGCGGCGGACGCGAACGCCTCGCTCGCGAGCCGACCCGTCCAACCAGCGGCTAAGTCCAACGCGGTGCATTGCTTTCGGCCGGCGGACGCGAACGCCTCGCTCGCGAGCCGACCCGTCCAAACAGCGGCTAAGTCCAACGCGGCGCATTGCTTTTGGCCGGCGGACCCGAACGCCTCGCTCGCGAGCCGACCCGTCCAACCAGCGGCTAGTCCAACGCGGCGCATTGCTTTTGGCCGGCAGACCCGAACGCCTCGCTCGCGAGCCGACCCGTCCAACAGCGGCTAAGTCCAACGCGGCGCATTGCTTTCGGCCGTCGGACCCGAACGCCTCGCTCGCGAGCCGACTCGTCCAAACAGCGGCTAAGTCCAACGCGCGCATTGCTTTTGGCCGGCGGACGCGAACGCCTCGCTCGCGAGCCGACCCGTCCAACCAGCGGCTAAGTCCAACGCGGCGCATTGCTTTTGGCCGGCCGGACCGAATGCCTCGCTCGCGAGCCGACCCGTCCAACCAGCGGCTAAGTCCAACCGGCGCGTTGCTTTTGGCCGGCGGACGCGAACGCCTCGCTCGCGAGCCGACCCCTCCAACCAGCGGCTAAGTCCAACGCGGCGCATTGCTTTCGGCCGTCGGACCCGAACGCCTCGCTCGCGAGCCGACCCGTCCAACCAGCGGCTAAGTCCAACGCGGCGCATTGCTTTCGGCCGTCGGACCCGAACGCCTCGCTCTGCGAGCCGACCCGTCCAACCAGCGGCTAAGTCCAACGCGGCGCATTGCTTTTGGCCGGCGGACCCGAACGCTTCGCTCGCGAGCCGACCCGTCCAACCAGCGGCTAAGTCCAACGCGGCGCATTGCTTTCGGCCGTCGGACCCGAACGCCTCGCTCGCGAGCCGACCCGTCCAACCAGCGGCTAAGTCCAACGCGGCGCATTGCTTTCGGCCGTCGGACCCGAACGCCTCGCTCGCGAGCCGACTCGTCCAAACAGCGGCTAAGTCCAACGCGGCGCATTGCTTTTGGCCGGCGGACGCGAACGCCTCGCTCGCGAGCCGACCCGTCCAACCAGCGGCTAAGTCCAACGCGGCGCATTGCTTTTGGCCGGCGGACGCGAATGCCTCGCTCGCGAGCCGACCCGTCCAACCAGCGGCTAAGTCCAACGCGGCGCGTTGCTTTGGCCGGCGGACGCGAACGCCTCGCTCGCGAGCCGACCCCTCCAACCAGCGGCTAAGTCCAACGCGGCGCATTGCTTTCGGCCGTCGGACCCGAACGCCTCGCTCGCGAGCCGACCCGTCCAACCAGCGGCTAAGTCCAACGCGGCGCATTGCTTTCGGCCGTCGGACCCGAACGCCTCGCTCGCGAGCCGACCCGTCCAACCAGCGGCTAAGTCCCAACGCGGCGCATTGCTTTTGGCGCGCGGACCCGAACGCTTCGCTCGCGAGCCGACCCGTCCAACCAGCGGCTAAGTCCAACGCGGCGCATTGCTTTCGGCCGTCGGACCCGAACGCCTCGCTCGCGAGCCGACCCGTCCAACCAGCGGCTAAGTCCAACGCGGCGCATTGCTTTTGGCCGGCGGACCCGAACGCCTGCTCGCGAGCCGACCCGTCCAACCAGCGGCTAAGTCCAACGCGGCGCATTGCTTTCGGCCGTCGGACCCGAACGCCTCGCTCGCGAGCCGACCCTCCAACCAGCGGCTAAGTCCAACGCGGCGCATTGCTTTTGGCCGGCCGGACCCGAACGCCTCGCTCGCGAGCCGACCCGTCCAACCAGCGGCTAAGTCCAACGCGGCGCATTGCTTTCGGCCGTCGGACCCGAACGCCTCGCTCGCGAGCGACCCGTCCAACCAGCGGCTAAGTCCAACGCGGCGCATTGCTTTTGGCCGGCGGACGCGAACGCCTCGCTCGCGAGCCGACCCGTCCAACCAGCGGCTAAGTCCAACGCGGTGCATTGCTTTCGGCCGGCGGACGCGAACGCCTCGCTCGCGAGCCGACCCGTCCAAACAGCGGCTAAGTCCAACGCGGCGCATTGCTTTCGGCCGTCGGACCCGAACGCCTCGCTCGCGAGCCGACCCCTCCAACCAGCGGCTAAGTCCAACGCGGCGCATTGCTTTTGGCCGGCGGACGCGAACGCCTCGCTCGCGAGCCGACCCGTCCAACCAGCGGCTAAGTCCAACGCGGTGCATTGCTTTCGGCCGGCGGACGCGAACGCCTCGCTCGCGAGCCGACCCGTCCAACCAGCGGCTAAGTCCAACGCGGCGCATTGCTTTTGGCCGGCGGACCCGAACGCCTCGCTCGCGAGCCGACCCGTCCAACCAGCGGCTAAGTCCAACGCGGCGCATTGCTTTCGGCCGGCGGACGCAAACGCCTCGCTCGCGAGCCGACCCCTCCAACCAGCGGCTAAGTCCAACGCGGCGCATTGCTTTCGGCCGGCGGACGCGAAAGCCTCGCTCGCGAGCCGACCCGTCCAACCAGCGGCTAAGTCCAACGCGGCGCATTGCTTTCGGCCGACGGACCCGAACGCCTCGCTCGCGAGCCGACCCCTCCAACCAGCGGCTAAGTCCAACGCGGCGCATTGCTTTCGGCCGGCGGACGCAAACGCCTCGCTCGCGAGCCGACCCCTCCAACCAGCGGCTAAGTCCAACGCGGCGCATTGCTTTCGGCCGGCGGACGCGAAAGCCTCGCTCGCGAGCCGACCCGTCCAACCAGCGGCTAAGTCCAACGCGGCGCATTGCTTTCGGCCGACGGACCCGAACGCCTCGCTCGCGAGCCGACCCCTCCAACCAGCGGCTAAGTCCAACGCGGCGCATTGCTTTCGGCCGGCGGACGCAAACGCCTCGCTCGCGAGCCGACCCCTCCAACCAGCGGCTAAGTCCAACGCGGCGCATTGCTTTCGGCCGGCGGACGCGAAAGCCTCGCTCGCGAGCCGACCCCTCCAACCAGCGGCTAAGTCCAACGCGGCGCATTGCTTTCGGCCGGCGGACGCGAAAGCCTCGCTCGCGAGCCGACCCGTCCAACCAGCGGCTAAGTCCAACGCGGCGCATTGCTTTTGGCCGGCGGACGCGAACGCCTCGCTCGCGAGCCGACCCGTCCAACCAGCGGCTAAGTCCAACGCGGTGCATTGCTTTTGGCCGGCGGACGCGAACGCCTCGCTCGCGAGCCGACCCGTCCAACCAGCGGCTAAGTCCAACGCGGCGCATTGCTTTTGGCCGGCGGACGCGAATGCCTCGCTCGCGAGCCGACCCGTCCAACCAGCGGCTAAGTCCAACGCGGCGCGTTGCTTTTGGCCGGCGGACGCGAACGCCTCGCTCGCGAGCCGACCCCTCCAACCAGCGGCTAAGTCCAACGCGGCGCATTGCTTTCGGCCGTCGGACCCGAACGCCTCGCTCGCGAGCCGACCCGTCCAACCAGCGGCTAAGTCCAACGCGGCGCATTGCTTTCGGCCGTCGGACCCGAACGCCTCGCTCGCGAGCCGACCCGTCCAACCAGCGGCTAAGTCCAACGCGGCGCATTGCTTTTGGCCGGCGGACCCGAACGCTTCGCTCGCGAGCCGACCCGTCCAACCAGCGGCTAAGTCCAACGCGGCGCATTGCTTTCGGCCGTCGGACCCGAACGCCTCGCTCGCGAGCCGACCCGTCCAACCAGCGGCTAAGTCCAACGCGGCGCATTGCTTTTGGCCGGCGGACCCGAACGCCTCGCTCGCGAGCCGACCCGTCCAACCAGCGGCTAAGTCCAACGCGGCGCATTGCTTTCGGCCGTCGGACCCGAACGCCTCGCTCGCGAGCGACCCGTCCAACCAGCGGCTAAGTCCAACGCGGCGCATTGCTTTTGGCCGGCGGACGCGAACGCCTCGCTCGCGAGCCGACCCGTCCAACCAGCGGCTAAGTCCAACGCGGTGCATTGCTTTCGGCCGGCGGACGCGAACGCCTCGCTCGCGAGCCGACCCGTCCAACCAGCGGCTAAGTCCAACGCGGCGCATTGCTTTCGGCCGTCGGACCCGAACGCCTCGCTCGCGAGCCGACTCGTCCAAACAGCGGCTAAGTCCAACGCGGCGCATTGCTTTTGGCCGGCGGACGCGAACGCCTCGCTCGCGAGCCGACCCGTCCAACCAGCGGCTAAGTCCAACGCGGCGCATTGCTTTTGGCCGGCGGACGCGAATGCCTCGCTCGCGAGCCGACCCGTCCAACCAGCGGCTAAGTCCAACGCGGCGCGTTGCTTTTGGCCGGCGGACGCGAACGCCTCGCTCGCGAGCCGACCCCTCCAACCAGCGGCTAAGTCCAACGCGGCGCATTGCTTTCGGCCGTCGGACCCGAACGCCTCGCTCGCGAGCCGACCCGTCCAACCAGCGGCTAAGTCCAACGCGGTGCATTGCTTTCGGCCGGCGGACGCAAACGCCTCGCTCGCGAGCCGACCCCTCCAACCAGCGGCTAAGTCCAACGCGGCGCATTGCTTTCGGCCGGCGGACGCAAACGCCTCGCTCGCGAGCCGACCCCTCCAACCAGCGGCTAAGTCCAACGCGGCGCATTGCTTTCGGCCGGCGGACGCGAAAGCCTCGCTCGCGAGCCGACCCGTCCAACCAGCGGCTAAGTCCAACGCGGCGCATTGCTTTCGGCCGACGGACCCGAACGCCTCGCTCGCGAGCCGACCCCTCCAACCAGCGGCTAAGTCCAACGCGGCGCATTGCTTTCGGCCGGCGGACGCGAAAGCCTCGCTCGCGAGCCGACCCGTCCAACCAGCGGCTAAGTCCAACGCGGCGCATTGCTTTCGGCCGGCGGACGCAAACGCCTCGCTCGCGAGCCGACCCCTCCAACCAGCGGCTAAGTCCAACGCGGCGCATTGCTTTCGGCCGGCGGACGCGAAAGCCTCGCTCGCGAGCCGACCCGTCCAACCAGCGGCTAAGTCCAACGCGGCGCATTGCTTTTGGCCGGCGGACGCGAACGCCTCGCTCGCGAGCCGACCCGTCCAACCAGCGGCTAAGTCCAACGCGGTGCATTGCTTTCGGCCGGCGGACGCGAACGCCTCGCTCGCGAGCCGACCCGTCCAAACAGCGGCTAAGTCCAACGCGGCGCATTGCTTTTGGCCGGCGGACCCGAACGCCTCGCTCGCGAGCCGACCCGTCCAACCAGCGGCTAAGTCCAACGCGGCGCATTGCTTTTGGCCGGCAGACCCGAACGCCTCGCTCGCGAGCCGACCCGTCCAACCAGCGGCTAAGTCCAACGCGGCGCATTGCTTTCGGCCGTCGGACCCGAACGCCTCGCTCGCGAGCCGACTCGTCCAAACAGCGGCTAAGTCCAACGCGGCGCATTGCTTTTGGCCGGCGGACGCGAACGCCTCGCTCGCGAGCCGACCCGTCCAACCAGCGGCTAAGTCCAACGCGGCGCATTGCTTTTGGCCGGCGGACGCGAATGCCTCGCTCGCGAGCCGACCCGTCCAACCAGCGGCTAAGTCCAACGCGGCGCGTTGCTTTTGGCCGGCGGACGCGAACGCCTCGCTCGCGAGCCGACCCCTCCAACCAGCGGCTAAGTCCAACGCGGCGCATTGCTTTCGGCCGTCGGACCCGAACGCCTCGCTCGCGAGCCGACCCGTCCAACCAGCGGCTAAGTCCAACGCGGTGCATTGCTTTCGGCCGGCGGACGCGAACGCCTCGCTCGCGAGCCGACCCGTCCAAACAGCGGCTAAGTCCAACGCGGCGCATTGCTTTTGGCCGGCGGACCCGAACGCCTCGCTCGCGAGCCGACCCGTCCAACCAGCGGCTAAGTCCAACGCGGCGCATTGCTTTTGGCCGGCAGACCCGAACGCCTCGCTCGCGAGCCGACCCGTCCAACCAGCGGCTAAGTCCAACGCGGCGCATTGCTTTCGGCCGTCGGACCCGAACGCCTCGCTCGCGAGCCGACTCGTCCAAACAGCGGCTAAGTCCAACGCGGCGCATTGCTTTTGGCCGGCGGACGCGAACGCCTCGCTCGCGAGCCGACCCGTCCAACCAGCGGCTAAGTCCAACGCGGCGCATTGCTTTTGGCCGGCGGACGCGAATGCCTCGCTCGCGAGCCGACCCGTCCAACCAGCGGCTAAGTCCAACGCGGCGCGTTGCTTTTGGCCGGCGGACGCGAACGCCTCGCTCGCGAGCCGACCCCTCCAACCAGCGGCTAAGTCCAACGCGGCGCATTGCTTTCGGCCGTCGGACCCGAACGCCTCGCTCGCGAGCCGACCCGTCCAACCAGCGGCTAAGTCCAACGCGGCGCATTGCTTTCGGCCGTCGGACCCGAACGCCTCGCTCGCGAGCCGACCCGTCCAACCAGCGGCTAAGTCCAACGCGGTGCATTGCTTTCGGCCGGCGGACGCGAACGCCTCGCTCGCGAGCCGACCCGTCCAAACAGCGGCTAAGTCCAACGCGGCGCATTGCTTTCGGCCGTCGGACCCGAACGCCTCGCTCGCGAGCCGACCCGTCCAACCAGCGGCTAAGTCCAACGCGGTGCATTGCTTTCGGCCGGCGGACGCAAACGCCTCGCTCGCGAGCCGACCCCTCCAACCAGCGGCTAAGTCCAACGCGGCGCATTGCTTTCGGCCGGCGGACGCAAACGCCTCGCTCGCGAGCCGACCCCTCCAACCAGCGGCTAAGTCCAACGCGGCGCATTGCTTTCGGCCGGCGGACGCGAAAGCCTCGCTCGCGAGCCGACCCGTCCAACCAGCGGCTAAGTCCAACGCGGCGCATTGCTTTCGGCCGACGGACCCGAACGCCTCGCTCGCGAGCCGACCCCTCCAACCAGCGGCTAAGTCCAACGCGGCGCATTGCTTTCGGCCGGCGGACGCGAAAGCCTCGCTCGCGAGCCGACCCGTCCAACCAGCGGCTAAGTCCAACGCGGCGCATTGCTTTCGGCCGGCGGACGCAAACGCCTCGCTCGCGAGCCGACCCCTCCAACCAGCGGCTAAGTCCAACGCGGCGCATTGCTTTCGGCCGGCGGACGCGAAAGCCTCGCTCGCGAGCCGACCCGTCCAACCAGCGGCTAAGTCCAACGCGGCGCATTGCTTTCGGCCGACGGACCCGAACGCCTCGCTCGCGAGCCGACCCCTCCAACCAGCGGCTAAGTCCAACGCGGCGCATTGCTTTCGGCCGGCGGACGCGAAAGCCTCGCTCGCGAGCCGACCCGTCCAACCAGCGGCTAAGTCCAACGCGGCGCATTGCTTTCGGCCGGCGGACGCAAACGCCTCGCTCGCGAGCCGACCCCTCCAACCAGCGGCTAAGTCCAACGCGGCGCATTGCTTTCGGCCGGCGGACGCGAAAGCCTCGCTCGCGAGCCGACCCGTCCAACCAGCGGCTAAGTCCAACGCGGCGCATTGCTTTTGGCCGGCGGACGCGAACGCCTCGCTCGCGAGCCGACCCGTCCAACCAGCGGCTAAGTCCAACGCGGTGCATTGCTTTCGGCCGGCGGACGCGAACGCCTCGCTCGCGAGCCGACCCGTCCAAACAGCGGCTAAGTCCAACGCGGCGCATTGCTTTTGGCCGGCGGACCCGAACGCCTCGCTCGCGAGCCGACCCGTCCAACCAGCGGCTAAGTCCAACGCGGCGCATTGCTTTTGGCCGGCAGACCCGAACGCCTCGCTCGCGAGCCGACCCGTCCAACCAGCGGCTAAGTCCAACGCGGCGCATTGCTTTCGGCCGTCGGACCCGAACGCCTCGCTCGCGAGCCGACTCGTCCAAACAGCGGCTAAGTCCAACGCGGCGCATTGCTTTTGGCCGGCGGACGCGAACGCCTCGCTCGCGAGCCGACCCGTCCAACCAGCGGCTAAGTCCAACGCGGCGCATTGCTTTTGGCCGGCGGACGCGAATGCCTCGCTCGCGAGCCGACCCGTCCAACCAGCGGCTAAGTCCAACGCGGCGCGTTGCTTTTGGCCGGCGGACGCGAACGCCTCGCTCGCGAGCCGACCCCTCCAACCAGCGGCTAAGTCCAACGCGGCGCATTGCTTTCGGCCGTCGGACCCGAACGCCTCGCTCGCGAGCCGACCCGTCCAACCAGCGGCTAAGTCCAACGCGGTGCATTGCTTTCGGCCGGCGGACGCGAACGCCTCGCTCGCGAGCCGACCCGTCCAAACAGCGGCTAAGTCCAACGCGGCGCATTGCTTTTGGCCGGCGGACCCGAACGCCTCGCTCGCGAGCCGACCCGTCCAACCAGCGGCTAAGTCCAACGCGGCGCATTGCTTTTGGCCGGCAGACCCGAACGCCTCGCTCGCGAGCCGACCCGTCCAACCAGCGGCTAAGTCCAACGCGGCGCATTGCTTTCGGCCGTCGGACCCGAACGCCTCGCTCGCGAGCCGACTCGTCCAAACAGCGGCTAAGTCCAACGCGGCGCATTGCTTTCGGCCGTCGGACCCGAACGCCTCGCTCGCGAGCCGACCCGTCCAACCAGCGGCTAAGTCCAACGCGGCGCATTGCTTTCGGCCGTCGGACCCGAACGCCTCGCTCGCGAGCCGACTCGTCCAAACAGCGGCTAAGTCCAACGCGGCGCATTGCTTTTGGCCGGCGGACGCGAACGCCTCGCTCGCGAGCCGACCCCTCCAACCAGCGGCTAAGTCCAACGCGGCGCATTGCTTTCGGCCGTCGGACCCGAACGCCTCGCTCGCGAGCCGACCCGTCCAACCAGCGGCTAAGTCCAACGCGGTGCATTGCTTTCGGCCGTCGGACCCGAACGCCTCGCTCGCGAGCCGACCCGTCCAACCAGCGGCTAAGTCCAACGCGGTGCATTGCTTTCGGCCGGCGGACGCGAACGCCTCGCTCGCGAGCCGACCCGTCCAAACAGCGGCTAAGTCCAACGCGGCGCATTGCTTTTGGCCGGCGGACCCGAACGCCTCGCTCGCGAGCCGACCCGTCCAACCAGCGGCTAAGTCCAACGCGGCGCATTGCTTTCGGCCGTCGGACCCGAACGCCTCGCTCGCGAGCCGACTCGTCCAAACAGCGGCTAAGTCCAACGCGGCGCATTGCTTTTGGCCGGCGGACGCGAACGCCTCGCTCGCGAGCCGACCCGTCCAACCAGCGGCTAAGTCCAACGCGGCGCATTGCTTTCGGCCGGCGGACGCAAACGCCTCGCTCGCGAGCCGACCCCTCCAACCAGCGGCTAAGTCCAACGCGGCGCATTGCTTTCGGCCGGCGGACGCGAAAGCCTCGCTCGCGAGCCGACCCGTCCAACCAGCGGCTAAGTCCAACGCGGCGCATTGCTTTTGGCCGGCGGACGCGAACGCCTCGCTCGCGAGCCGACCCGTCCAACCAGCGGCTAAGTCCAACGCGGTGCATTGCTTTCGGCCGGCGGACGCGAACGCCTCGCTCGCGAGCCGACCCGTCCAAACAGCGGCTAAGTCCAACGCGGCGCATTGCTTTTGGCCGGCGGACCCGAACGCCTCGCTCGCGAGCCGACCCGTCCAACCAGCGGCTAAGTCCAACGCGGCGCATTGCTTTTGGCCGGCAGACCCGAACGCCTCGCTCGCGAGCCGACCCGTCCAACCAGCGGCTAAGTCCAACGCGGCGCATTGCTTTCGGCCGTCGGACCCGAACGCCTCGCTCGCGAGCCGACTCGTCCAAACAGCGGCTAAGTCCAACGCGGCGCATTGCTTTTGGCCGGCGGACGCGAACGCCTCGCTCGCGAGCCGACCCGTCCAACCAGCGGCTAAGTCCAACGCGGCGCATTGCTTTTGGCCGGCGGACGCGAATGCCTCGCTCGCGAGCCGACCCGTCCAACCAGCGGCTAAGTCCAACG
>NW_027117236.1:0-23184 GCF_024137725.1 Prorops nasuta
GTTACCATAGCCCCTTTATAAGTACTCCCTAACCCCAAGTGAGTTACCCTAGTCTCTTAAAAGTACACCCTGACCCCAAGTGAGTTACCCTAGTCCCATAGAAGTACTCTCTGACCGCAAGTGAGTTATCCTAGCCCCTTTATATGTACTCCCTGACCCCATGTGAGTTACCATTTCACCTTTATAAGTACTCCCTGATCCCAAGTGAGTTATCCTAGCCCCTTTATATGTACTCTCTGACCGCAAGTAAGTTACCCTAGTCCCATTATATGTACTCTTTGACCGAAGTGAGTTAATCTAACCCCTTTATTAGTACTCCCTGACCCCAAGTGTGTTACCCTATTCTCATATAAGTACTCCCTGACCCCAAGTGAGTTACCATAGCCTCTTTATATGTACTCTCTGGCGGCAAGTGAGTTACTCTAGTCCCATAGAAGTACTCCCTGACCCCAAGTGAGTTACCATAGCCCATTTATAAGTACTCACTGACCCCAAGTGAGTTGCCATAGCCCCTTTATATGTACTCCCTGACCCCAAGTGAGTTACCCTAGCCGCTTTATAAGTACTCCCTGACCCCAAGTGAGTTACCATATCACCTTTATAAGTACTCCCTGACCCCAAGTGAGTTACCATAGCCCCTTTATATGTACTCCCTTAACACAAGTGAGTTACCCTAGCCCCTTTATAAGTACTCCCTTATCCCAAGTGAGTTACCATATCACCTTTATAAGTACCCCCTGACCCCAAGTGAGTTATCCTATCCCCTTTATATGTACTCTCTGACCGCAAGTGAGATACCCTTGTCCCATAGTAGTAATCCCTGACCTCAAGTGAGTTACCATAGCCCCTTTATATGTACTCCCTGAACCCAAGTGAGTTACCCTAGCCCCTTTATAAGTACTCCCTGACCCCAAGTGAGTTACCCTAGTCCCATATAAGTACTCCCTGACCCCAAGTGAGTTACCATATCACCTTTATAAGTTCTCCCTGACCCCAAGTGAGTTATCCTAGCCCCTTTATATGTACTCTCTGAGCGCAAGTGCGTTACCCTGGTCCCATAGTAGTACTCCCTGACCCCAAGTGAGTTACCATAGACCCATTATATGTACTCCCTGACCCCAAGTGAGTTTCCATAGGCCCTTTATATGTACTCCCTGACCCCAAGTGAGCTACCATAGCCCCTTTATATGTACTCCCTGACCCCAAGTGAGTTACCCCAGCCCCTTTATAAGTACACCCTGGCCCCAAGTGAGTTACCCTGGTCCCATAAAAGTACTCCCTGACCCCAAGTGAGTTACCCTAGTCCCATAGAAGTACTCTCTGACCGCAAGTGAGTTACCCTATCCCCTTTATAAGTACTCCCTGACTCCAAGTGTGTTATCCTAGCCCCTTTATTAGTACTCCCTGACCCCAAGTGTGTTATCCTAGCCCCTTTATATGTACTTTTAGAACCCAAGTGAGTTACCCCAGCCCCTTTATAAGTACACCCTGGCCCCAAGTGAGTTACCCTGGTCCCATAAAAGTACTCCCTGACCCCAAGTGAGTTACCCTAGTCCCATAGAAGTACTCTCTGACCGCAAGTGAGTTACCCTAGCCGCTTTATAAGTACTCCCTGACTCCAAGGGAGTTACCCTAGCCCCTTTATAAGTACACCCTGGCCCCAAGTGAGTTACCCTGGTCCCATATAAGTACTCCCTGACCCCAAGTGAGTTACCCTAGCCCCTTTATAAGTACTCCATGACCCCAAGTGTGTTATACTAGCCCCTTTATAAGTACTCCCAGATTCCAAATGAGTTACCCTAGCCCCTTTATAAGTACTCCCTGACCCCAAGTGAGTTACCCTAGTCCCATATAAGTACTCCCTGACCCCAAGTGAGTTACCATATCACCTTTATAAGTTCTCCCTGACCCCAAGTGAGTTATCCTAGCCCCTATATATGTACTCTCTGACCGCAAGTGCGTTACCCTGGTCCCATAGTAGTACTCCCTGACCCCAAGTGAGTTACCATAGACCCTTTATATGTACTCCCTGACCCCAAGTGAGTTTCCATAGACCCTTTATATGTACTCCCTGACCCCAAGTGAGTCACCCTGGTTCCATAGTAGTACTCCCTGACCCCAAGTGAGTTGCCATAGCCCCTTTATATGTACTCCCTGACCCCAAGTGAGTTACCCTAGCCGCTTTATAAGTACTCCCTGACCCCAAGTGAGTAACCATATCACCTTTATAAGTTCTCCTTGACCCCAAGTGTGTTATCCTAGCCCCTATATATGTACACTCTGACCGTAAGTAAGTTACCCTAGTCCCATAGTAGTACTCCCTGACCCTAAGTGAGTTACCCTAGCCCCTTTATAAGTACACCCTGGTCCCAAGTGAGTTACCCTGGTCCCATATAAGTACTCTCTGACCCCAAGTGAGTTACCCTGGTCCCATATAAGTACTCCCTGACCCCAAGTGAGTTACCCTAGTCCCATATAAGTACTCCCTGACCCCAAGTGAGTTACCATATCACCTTTATAAGTTCTCCCTGACCCCAAGTGAGTTATCCTAGCCCCTATATATGTACTCTCTGACCGCAAGTGCGTTACCCTGGTCCCATAGTAGTACTCCCTGACCCCAAGTGAGTTACCATATCACCTTTATAAGTTCTCCTTGACCCCAAGAGTGTTATCCTAGCCCCTATATATGTACTCTCTGACCGCAAGTAAGTTACCCTAGTCCCATAGTAGTACTCCCTGACCCCAAGTGAGTTACCATAGCCCCTTTATAAGTACACCCTGGTCCCAAGTGAGTTACCCTGGTCCCATATAAGTACTCCCTGACCCCAAGTGAGTTACCCTAGTCCCATATAAGTACTCCCTGACCCCAAGTGAGTTACCATATCAACTTTATAAGTTCTCCCTGACCCCAAGTGAGTTATCCTAGCCCCTTCATATGTACTCTCTGACTCCAAATGAGTTACCCTAGCCCATTTATAAGTACTCACTGACCCCAAGTGAGTTACCCTAGTCCCATATTAGTACTCCCTGACCCCAAGTGAGTTACCATAGCCCCTTTATAAGTACTCCCTGACCCAAGGGAGTTACCCTATCCCCTTTAAAAGTACACCCTGGCCCTAAGTGAGTTACCCTGGTCCCATATAAGTACTCCCTGACCCCAAGTGAGTTACCATTTCACCTTTATAAGTACTCCCTGATCCCAAGTGAGTTATCCTAGCCCCTTTATATGTACTCACTGACCGCAAGTGAGTTACCCTGGTCCCATAGTAGTACTCCCTGACCCCAAGTGAGTTACCATAGCCCCTTTATAAGTACTCCCTGACCCCAAGGGAGTTACCCTATCCCCTTTAAAAGTACACCCTGGCCCTAAGTGAGTTACCCTGGTCCCATATAAGTACTCCCTGACCCCAAGTGAGTTACCATTTCACCTTTATAAGTACTCCCTGATCCCAAGTGAGTATCCTAGCCCCTTTATATGTACTCTCTGACCGCAAGTAAGTTACCCTAGTCCCATAGTAGTACTCCCTGACCCCAAGTGAGTTACCATAGCCCCTTTATAAGTACTCCCTAACCCCAAGTGAGTTACCCTAGTCTCTTAAAAGTACACCCTGACCCCAAGTGAGTTACCCTAGTCCCATAGAAGTACTCTCTGACCGCAAGTGAGTTATCCTAGCCCCTTTATATGTACTCCCTGACCCCATGTGAGTTACCATTTCACCTTTATAAGTACTCCCTGATCCCAAGTGAGTTATCCTAGCCCCTTTATATGTACTCTCTGACCGCAAGTAAGTTACCCTAGTCCCATTATATGTACTCTTTGACCGAAGTGAGTTAATCTAACCCCTTTATTAGTACTCCCTGACCCCAAGTGTGTTACCCTATTCTCATATAAGTACTCCCTGACCCCAAGTGAGTTACCATAGCCTCTTTATATGTACTCTCTGGCGGCAAGTGAGTTACTCTAGTCCCATAGAAGTACTCCCTGACCCCAAGTGAGTTACCATAGCCCATTTATAAGTACTCACTGACCCCAAGTGAGTTGCCATAGCCCCTTTATATGTACTCCCTGACCCCAAGTGAGTTACCCTAGCCGCTTTATAAGTACTCCCTGACCCCAAGTGAGTTACCATATCACCTTTATAAGTACTCCCTGACCCCAAGTGAGTTACCATAGCCCCTTTATATGTACTCCCTTAACACAAGTGAGTTACCCTAGCCCCTTTATAAGTACTCCCTTATCCCAAGTGAGTTACCATATCACCTTTATAAGTACCCCCTGACCCCAAGTGAGTTATCCTATCCCCTTTATATGTACTCTCTGACCGCAAGTGAGATACCCTTGTCCCATAGTAGTAATCCCTGACCTCAAGTGAGTTACCATAGCCCCTTTATATGTACTCCCTGAACCCAAGTGAGTTACCCTAGCCCCTTTATAAGTACTCCCTGACCCCAAGTGAGTTACCCTAGTCCCATATAAGTACTCCCTGACCCCAAGTGAGTTACCATATCACCTTTATAAGTTCTCCCTGACCCCAAGTGAGTTATCCTAGCCCCTTTATATGTACTCTCTGAGCGCAAGTGCGTTACCCTGGTCCCATAGTAGTACTCCCTGACCCCAAGTGAGTTACCATAGACCCATTATATGTACTCCCTGACCCCAAGTGAGTTTCCATAGGCCCTTTATATGTACTCCCTGACCCCAAGTGAGCTACCATAGCCCCTTTATATGTACTCCCTGACCCCAAGTGAGTTACCCCAGCCCCTTTATAAGTACACCCTGGCCCCAAGTGAGTTACCCTGGTCCCATAAAAGTACTCCCTGACCCCAAGTGAGTTACCCTAGTCCCATAGAAGTACTCTCTGACCGCAAGTGAGTTACCCTATCCCCTTTATAAGTACTCCCTGACTCCAAGTGTGTTATCCTAGCCCCTTTATTAGTACTCCCTGACCCCAAGTGTGTTATCCTAGCCCCTTTATATGTACTTTTAGAACCCAAGTGAGTTACCCCAGCCCCTTTATAAGTACACCCTGGCCCCAAGTGAGTTACCCTGGTCCCATAAAAGTACTCCCTGACCCCAAGTGAGTTACCCTAGTCCCATAGAAGTACTCTCTGACCGCAAGTGAGTTACCCTAGCCGCTTTATAAGTACTCCCTGACTCCAAGGGAGTTACCCTAGCCCCTTTATAAGTACACCCTGGCCCCAAGTGAGTTACCCTGGTCCCATATAAGTACTCCCTGACCCCAAGTGAGTTACCCTAGCCCCTTTATAAGTACTCCATGACCCCAAGTGTGTTATACTAGCCCCTTTATAAGTACTCCCAGATTCCAAATGAGTTACCCTAGCCCCTTTATAAGTACTCCCTGACCCCAAGTGAGTTACCCTAGTCCCATATAAGTACTCCCTGACCCCAAGTGAGTTACCATATCACCTTTATAAGTTCTCCCTGACCCCAAGTGAGTTATCCTAGCCCCTATATATGTACTCTCTGACCGCAAGTGCGTTACCCTGGTCCCATAGTAGTACTCCCTGACCCCAAGTGAGTTACCATAGACCCTTTATATGTACTCCCTGACCCCAAGTGAGTTTCCATAGACCCTTTATATGTACTCCCTGACCCCAAGTGAGTCACCCTGGTTCCATAGTAGTACTCCCTGACCCCAAGTGAGTTGCCATAGCCCCTTTATATGTACTCCCTGACCCCAAGTGAGTTACCCTAGCCGCTTTATAAGTACTCCCTGACCCCAAGTGAGTAACCATATCACCTTTATAAGTTCTCCTTGACCCCAAGTGTGTTATCCTAGCCCCTATATATGTACACTCTGACCGTAAGTAAGTTACCCTAGTCCCATAGTAGTACTCCCTGACCCTAAGTGAGTTACCCTAGCCCCTTTATAAGTACACCCTGGTCCCAAGTGAGTTACCCTGGTCCCATATAAGTACTCTCTGACCCCAAGTGAGTTACCCTGGTCCCATATAAGTACTCCCTGACCCCAAGTGAGTTACCCTAGTCCCATATAAGTACTCCCTGACCCCAAGTGAGTTACCATATCAACTTTATAAGTTCTCCCTGACCCCAAGTGAGTTACCATAGCCCCTTTATATGTACTCCCTGACCCCAAGTGAGTTACCCTAGCCCCTTTATAAGTACTCCCTGACCCCAAGTGAGTTACCATTTCACCTTTATAAGTACTCCCTGATCCCAAGTGAGTTATCCTAGCCCCTTTATATGTACTCACTGACCGCAAGTGAGTTACCCTGGTCCCATAGTAGTACTCTCTGACCCCAAGTGAGTTACCCTAGCCCCTTTATATGTACTCTCTGACCGCAAGTGAGTTACCCTGGTTCCATAGTAGTACTCCCTGAACCCAAGTGAGTTGCCATAGCCCCTTTATATGTACTCTCTGACCGCAAGTGAGTTACCCTGGTCCCATATAAGTACTCCCTGACCCCAAGTGAGTTACCATATCAACTTTATAAGTTCTCCCTGACCCCAAGTGAGTTACCATAGCCCCTTTATATGTACTCCCTGACCCCAAGTGAGTTACCCTAGCCCCTTTATAAGTACTCCCTGACCCCAAGTGAGTTACCATTTCACCTTTATAAGTACTCCCTGATCCCAAGTGAGTTATCCTAGCCCCTTTATATGTACTCACTGACCGCAAGTGAGTTACCCTGGTCCCATAGTAGTACTCTCTGACCCCAAGTGAGTTACCCTAGCCCCTTTATATGTACTCTCTGACCGCAAGTGAGTTACCCTGGTTCCATAGTAGTACTCCCTGAACCCAAGTGAGTTGCCATAGCCCCTTTATATGTACTCTCTGACCGCAAGTGAGTTACCCTGGTCCCATAGTAGTACTCCCTGACCCCAAGTGAGTTACCATAGACCCTTTATATGTACTCCCTGACCCCAAGTGAGTTTCCATAGACACTTTATATGTACTCCCTGACCCCAAGTGAGTTACCATACCCCCTTTATATGTACTCCCTGACCCCAAGTGAGTTACCCCAGCCCCTTTATAAGTACACCCTGGCCCCAAGTGAGTTACCCTGGTCCCATAAAAGAACTCCCTGACCCCAAGTGAGTTACCCTAGTCCCATAGAAGTACTCTCTGACCGCAAGTGAGTTACCCTATCCCCTTTATAAGTACTCCCTGACTCCAAGTGTGTTATCCTAGCCCCTTTATAAGTACTCCCTGACCCCAAGTGTGTTATCCTAGCCCCTTTATATGTACTCCCAGAACCCAAGTGAGTTACACCAGCCCCTTTATAAGTACACCCTGGCCCCAAGTGAGTTACCCTGGTCCCATAAAAGTACTCCCTGACCCCAAGTGAGTTACCCTAGTCCCATAGAAGTACTCTCTGACCGCAAGTGAGTTACCCTATCCCCTTTATAAGTACTCCCTGACTCCAAGTGAGATACCATAGCCCCTTTATAAGTACACCCTGACCCCAAGGGAGTTACCCTAGCCCCTTTATAAGTACACCCTGGCCCCAAGTGAGTTACCCTGGTCCCATATAAGTACTCCCTGACCCCAAGTGAGTTACCCCAGCTCCTTTATAAGTACACCCTGGCCCCAAGTGAGTTACCCTGGTCCCATAAAAGTACTCCCTGACCCCAAGTGAGTTACCCTAGTCCCATAGAAGTACTCTCTGACCGCAAGTGAGTTACCCTATCCCCTTTATATGTACTCCCTGACCCCAAGTGAGTTACCCTAGCCCCTTTATAAGTACTCCCTGACCCCAAGTGAGTTACAATTTCACCTTTATAAGTACTCCCTGATCCCAAGTGAGTTATCCTAGCCCCTTTATATGTACTCACTGACCGCAAGTGAGTTACCCTGGTCCCATAGTAGTACTCTCTGACCCCAAGTGAGTTACCCTAGCCCCTTTATATGTACTCTCTGACCGCAAATGAGTTACCCTGGTTCCATAGTAGTACTCCCTGACCCCAAGTGAGTTGCCATAGCCCCTTTATATGTACTCTCTGACCGCAAGTGAGTTACCCTGGTCCCATAGTAGTACTCCCTGACCCCAAGTGAGTTACCATAGACCCTTTATATGTACTCCCTGACCCCAAGTGAGTTTCCATAGACACTTTATATGTACTCCCTGACCCCAAGTGAGTTATCATAGCCCCTTTATATGTACTCCCTGACCCCAAGTGAGTTACCCCAGCCCCTTTATAAGTACACCCTGGCCCCAAGTGAGTTACCCTGGTCCCATAAAAGTACTCCCTGACCCCAAGTGAGTTACCCTAGTCCCATAGAAGTACTCTCTGACCGCAAGTGAGTTACCCTATCCCCTTTATAAGTACTCCCTGACTCCAAGTGTGTTATCCTAGCCCCTTTATAAGTACTCCCTGACCCCAAGTGTGTTATCCTAGCCCCTTTATATGTACTCCCAGAACCCAAGTGAGTTACCCCAGCCCCTTTATAAGTACACCCTGGCCCCAAGTGAGTTACCCTGGTCCCATAAAAGTACACCCTGACCCCAAGTGAGTTACCCTAGTCCCATAGAAGTACTCTCTGACCGCAAGTGAGTTACCCTATCCCCTTTATAAGTACTCCCTGACTCCAAGTGTGTTATCCTATCCCCTTTATAAGTACTCCCTGACTCCAAGTGTGTTATCCTAGCCCCTTTATAAGTACTCCCTGACCCCAAGTGTGTTATCCTAGCCCCTTTATATGTACTCCCAGACTCCAAGTGAGTTACCATAGCCCCTTTATAAGTACTCCCTGACCCCAAGGGAGTTACCCTAGCCCCTTTATAAGTACACCCTGGCCCCAAGTGAGTTACCCCGGTCCCATATAAGTACTCCCTGACCCCAAGTGAGTTACCCTAGCCCCTTTATAAGTACTCCCTGACCCCAAGTGTGTTATCCTAGCCCCTTTATAAGTATTCCCAGATTCCAAATGAGTTACCCTAGCCGCTTTATATGTACTCCCTGACCCAAATTGAGTTACTCTAGTCCCATATAAGTACTCCCTGACCCCAAGTGAGTTAACATATAACCTTTATAAGTTCTCCTTGACCCCAAGTGTGTTATCCTAGCCCCTATATATGTACTCTCTGACCGCAAGTAAGTTACCCTAGTCCCATAGTAGTACTCCCTGACCCCAAGTGAGTTACCATAGCCCCTTTATATGTACTCCCTGACCCCAAATGAGTTACCCTAGCCCCTTTATAAGTACTCCCTGACCCCAAGTGAGTTACCCTAGTCCCATATAAGTACTCCCTTACCCCAAGTGAGTTACCATATCACCTTTATAAGTTCTCCCTGACCCCAAGTGAGTTATCCTAGCCCCTTTATATGTACTCTCTGACCGCTAGTGCGTTACCCTGGTCCCATAGTAGTACTCCCTGACCCCAAGTGAGTTACCATAGACCCTTTATATGTACTCCCTGACCCCAAGCGAGTTTCCATAGACCCTTTATATGTACTCCCTGACCCCAAGTGAGTTACCATAGCCCCTTTATATGTACTCCCTGACCCCAAGTGAGTTACCCCAGCCCCTTTATAAGTACACCCTGGCCCCAAGTGAGTTACCCTGGTCCCAAAAAGTACTCCCTGACCCCAAGTGAGTTACCCTAGTCCCATAGAAGTACTCTCTGACCGCAAGTGAGTTACCCTATCCCCTTTATAAGTACTCCCTGACTCCAAGTGTGTTATCCTAGCCCCTTTATTAGTACTCCCTGACCCCAAGTGTGTTATCCTAGCCCCTTTATATGTACTTTCAGAACCCAAGTGAATTACACCACCCCCTTTATAAGTACACCCTGGCCCCAAGTGAGTTACCCTGGTCCCATAAAAGTACTCCCTGACCCCAAGTGAGTTACCCTAGTCCCATAGAAGTACTCTCTGACCGCAAGTGAGTTACCCTATCCCCTTTATAAGTACTCCCTGCCTCCAAGTGTGTTATCCTAGCCCCTTTATAAGTACTCCCTGACCCCAAGTGTGTTATCCTAGCCCCTTTATATGTACTTTCAGAACCCAAGTGAATTACCCCACCCCCTTTATAAGTACACCCTGGCCCCAAGTGAGTTACCCTGGTCCCATAAAAGTACTCCCTGACCCCAAGTGAGTTACCCTGGTCCCATAGTAGTAATCCCTGACCTCAAGTGAGTTACCATAGCCCCTTTATATGTACTCCCTGAACCCAAGTGAGTTACCCTAGCCCCTTTATAAGTACTCCCTGACCCCAAGTGAGTTACCATATCACCTTTATAAGTTCTCCCTGACCGCAAATGAGTTATCCTAGCCCCTTTATATGTACTCTCTGACCGCAAGTGCGTTACCCTGGTCCCATAGTAGTACTCCCTGACCCCAAGTGAGTTACCATAGACCCTTTATATGTACTCCCTGACCCCAAGTGAGTTTCCATAGACCCTTTATATGTACTCCCTGACCCCAAGTGAGTTACCATAGCCCCTTTATATGTACTCCCTGACCCCAAGTGAGTTACCCCAGCCCCTTTATAAGTACACCCTGGCCCCAAGTGAGTTACCCTGGTCCCATAAAAGTACTCCCTGACCCCAAGTGTGTTACCCTAGTCCCATAGAAGTACTCTCTGACCGCAAGTGAGTTACCCTATCCCCTTTATAAGTACTCCCTGACTCCAAGTGTGTTATCCTAGCCCCTTTATTAGTACTCCCTGACCCCAAGTGTGTTATCCTAGCCCCTTTATATGTACTTTCAGAACCCAAGTGAGTTACCCCAGCCCCTTTATAAGTACACCCTGGCCCCAAGTGAGTTACTCTGGTCCCATAAAAGTACTCCCTGACCCCAAGTGAGTTACCCTAGTCCCATAGAAGTACTCTCTGACCGCAAGTGAGTTACCCTATCCCCTTTATAAGTACTCCCTGACTCCAAGTGTGTTATCCTAGCCCCTTTATAAGTACACCCTGGCCCCAAGTGAGTTACCCTGGTCCCATAAAAGTACTCTCTGACCGCAAGTGAGTTACCCTATCCCCTTTATAAGTACTCCCTGACTCCAAGTGTGTTATCCTAGCCCCTTTATAAGTACTCCCTGACCCCAAGTGTGTTATCCTAGCCCCTATATATGTACTCCCAGACTCCAAGTGAGTTACCATAGCCCCTTTATAAGTACTCCCTGACCGCAAGTGAGTTACCCTGGTCCCATAGTAGTACTCCCTGACCCCAAGTGAGTTACCCTAGCCCCTTTATAAGTACACCCTGGCCCCAAGTGAATTACCCTGGTCCCATATAAGTACTCCCTTATCCCAAGTGAGTTACCATATCACCTTTATAAGTACCCCCCTGACCCCAAGTGAGTTATCCTATCCCCTTTATATGTACTCTCTGACCGCAAGTGAGATACCCTGGTCCCATAGTAGTAATCCCTGACCTCAAGTGAGTTACCATAGCCCCTTTATATGTACTCCCTGAACCCAAGTGAGTTACCCTAGCCCCTTTATAAGTACTCCCTGACCCCAAGTGAGTTACCCTAGTCCCATATAAGTACTCCCTGACCCCAAGTGAGTTACCATATCACCTTTATAAGTTCTCCCTGACCCCAAGTGAGTTATCCTATCCCTTTTATATGTACTCTCTGACCGTAAGTGAGATACCCTGGTCCTATAGTAGTACTCCCTGACCTCAAGTGAGTTACCATAGCCCCTTTATATGTACTCCCTGAACCCAAGTGAGTTACCCTAGCCCCTTTATAAGTACTCCCTGACCCCAAGTGTGTTATCCTAGCCCCTTTATATGTACTCCCAGACTCCAAATGAGTTACCATAGCCCATTTATAAGTTCTCCCTGACCCCAAGTGAGTTATCCTAGCCCCTTTATATGTACTCTCTGACCGCAAGTGAGTTACCCTGGTCGCATAGTAGTACTCCCTGACCCCAAGTGAGTTACCCTAGCCCCTTTATAAGTACACCCAGGCCCCAAGTGAATTACCCTGGTCCCATATAAGTACTCCCTTATCCCAAGTGAGTTACCATATCACCTTTATAAGTACCGCCTGACCCCAAGTGAGTTATCCTATCCCCTTTATATGTACTCTCTGACCGCAAGTGAGATAACCTGGTCCCATAGTAGTAATCCCTGACCCCAAGTGAGTTATCCTAGCCCCTTTATATGTACTCTCTGACCGCAAGTGCGTTACCCTGGTCCCATAGTAGTACTCCCTGACCCCAAGTGAGTTACCATAGACCCTTTATATGTACTCCCTGACCCCAAGCGAGTTTCCATAACCCTTTATATGTACTCCCTGACCCCAAGTGAGTTACCATAGCCCCTTTATATGTACTCCCTGACCCCAAGTGAGTTACCCCAGCCCCTTTATAAGTACACCCTGGCCCCAAGTGAGTTACCCTGGTCCCATAAAAGTACTCCCTGACCCCAAGTGAGCTACCCTAGTCCCATAGAAGTACTCTCTGACCGCAAGTGAGTTACCCTATCCCCTTTATAAGTACTCCCTGACTCCAAGTGTGTTATCCTAGCCCCTTTATTAGTACTCCCTGACCCCAAGTGTGTTATCCTAGCCCCTTTATATGTACTTTCAGAACCCAAGTGAATTACCCCACCCCCTTTATAAGTACACCCTGGCCCCAAGTGAGTTACCCTGGTCCCATAAAAGTACTCCCTGACCCCAAGTGAGTTACCCTAGTCCCATAGAAGTACTCTCTGACCGCAAGTGCGTTACCCTGGTCCCATAGTAGTACTCCCTGACCCCAAGTGAGTTACCATAGACCCTTTATATGTACTCCCTGACCCCAAGCGAGTTTCCATAACCCTTTATATGTACTCCCTGACCCCAAGTGAGTTACCATAGCCCCTTTATATGTACTCCCTGACCCCAAGTGAGTTACCCCAGCCCCTTTATAAGTACACCCTGGCCCCAAGTGAGTTACCCTGGTCCCATAAAAGTACTCCCTGACCCCAAGTGAGTTACCCTAGTCCCATAGAAGTACTCTCTGACCGCAAGTGAGTTACCCTATCCCCTTTATAAGTACTCCCTGACTCCAAGTGTGTTATCCTAGCCCCTTTATTAGTACTCCCTGACCCCAAGTGTGTTATCCTAGCCCCTTTATATGTACTTTCAGAACCCAAGTGAATTACCCCACCCCCTTTATAAGTACACCCTGGCCCCAAGTGAGTTACCCTGGTCCCATAAAAGTACTCCCTGACCCCAAGTGAGTTACCCTAGTCCCATAGAAGTACTCTCTGACCGCAAGTGAGTTACCCTATCCCCTTTATAAGTACTCCCTGACTCCAAGTGTGTTATCCTAGCCCCTTTATAAGTACTCCCTGACCCCAAGTGTGTTATCCTAGCCCCTTTATATGTACTCCCAGACTCAAAGTGAGTTACCATAGCCCCTTTATAAGTACTCCCTGACTCCAAGTGTGTTATCCTAGCCCCTTTATTAGTACTCCCTGACCCCAAGTGTGTTATCCTAGCCCCTTTATATGTACTTTCAGAACCCAAGTGAGTTACCCCAGCCCCTTTATAAGTACACCCTGGCCCCAAGTGAGTTACCCTGGTCCCATAAAAGTACTCCCTGACCCCAAGTGAGTTACCCTAGTCCCATAGAAGTACTCTCTGACCGCAAGTGAGTTACCCTATCCCCTTTATAAGTACTCCCTGACTCCAAGTGTGTTATCCTAGCCCCTTTATAAGTACACCCTGGCCCCAAGTGAGTTACCCTGGTCCCATAAAAGTACTCTCTGACCGCAAGTGAGTTACCCTGGTCCCATAGTAGTACTCCCTGACCCCAAGTGAGTTACCCTAGCCCCTTTATAAGTACACCCTGGCCCCAAGTGAATTACCCTGGTCCCATATAAGTACTCCCTTATCCCAAGTGAGTTACCATATCACCTTTATAAGTACCCCCCTGACCCCAAGTGAGTTATCCTATCCCCTTTATATGTACTCTCTGACCGCAAGTGAGATACCCTGGTCCCATAGTAGTAATCCCTGACCTCAAGTGAGTTACCATAGCCCCTTTATATGTACTCCCTGAACCCAAGTGAGTTACCCTAGCCCCTTTATAAGTACTCCCTGACCCCAAGTGAGTTACCCTAGTCCCATATAAGTACTCCCTGACCCCAAGTGAGTTACCATATCACCTTTATAAGTTCTCCCTGACCCCAAGTGAGTTATCCTATCCCTTTTATATGTACTCTCTGACCGCAAGTGAGATACCCTGGTCCTATAGTAGTACTCCCTGACCTCAAGTGAGTTACCATAGCCCCTTTATATGTACTCCCTGAACCCAAGTGAGTTACCCTAGCCCCTTTATAAGTACTCCCTGACCCCAAGTGTGTTATCCTAGCCCCTTTATATGTACTCCCAGACTCCAAATGAGTTACCATAGCCCATTTATAAGTTCTCCCTGACCCCAAGTGAGTTATCCTAGCCCCTTTATATGTACTCTCTGACCGCAAGTGAGTTACCCTGGTCGCATAGTAGTACTCCCTGACCCCAAGTGAGTTACCCTAGCCCCTTTATAAGTACACCCAGGCCCCAAGTGAATTACCCTGGTCCCATATAAGTACTCCCTTATCCCAAGTGAGTTACCATATCACCTTTATAAGTACCGCCTGACCCCAAGTGAGTTATCCTATCCCCTTTATATGTACTCTCTGACCGCAAGTGAGATAACCTGGTCCCATAGTAGTAATCTCTGACCCCAAGTGAGTTATCCTAGCCCCTTTATATGTACTCTCTGACCGCAAGTGCGTTACCCTGGTCCCATAGTAGTACTCCCTGACCCCAAGTGAGTTACCATAGACCCTTTATATGTACTCCCTGACCCCAAGCGAGTTTCCATAACCCTTTATATGTACTCCCTGACCCCAAGTGAGTTACCATAGCCCCTTTATATGTACTCCCTGACCCCAAGTGAGTTACCCCAGCCCCTTTATAAGTACACCCTGGCCCCAAGTGAGTTACCCTGGTCCCATAAAAGTACTCCCTGACCCCAAGTGAGCTACCCTAGTCCCATAGAAGTACTCTCTGACCGCAAGTGAGTTACCCTATCCCCTTTATAAGTACTCCCTGACTCCAAGTGTGTTATCCTAGCCCCTTTATTAGTACTCCCTGACCCCAAGTGTGTTATCCTAGCCCCTTTATATATACTTTCAGAACCCAAGTGAATTACCCCACCCCCTTTATAAGTACACCCTGGCCCCAAGTGAGTTACCCTGGTCCCATAAAAGTACTCCCTGACCCCAAGTGAGTTACCCTAGTCCCCATAGAAGTACTCTCTGACCGCAAGTGCGTTACCCTGGTCCCATAGTAGTACTCCCTGACCCCAAGTGAGTTACCATAGACCCTTTATATGTACTCCCTGACCCCAAGCGAGTTTCCATAACCCTTTATATGTACTCCCTGACCCCAAGTGAGTTACCATAGCCCCTTTATATGTACTCCCTGACCCCAAGTGAGTTACCCCAGCCCCTTTATAAGTACACCCTGGCCCCAAGTGAGTTACCCTGGTCCCATAAAAGTACTCCCTGACCCCAAGTGAGTTACCCTAGTCCCATAGAAGTACTCTCTGACCGCAAGTGAGTTACCCTATCCCCTTTATAAGTACTCCCTGACTCCAAGTGTGTTATCCTAGCCCCTTTATTAGTACTCCCTGACCCCAAGTGTGTTATCCTAGCCCCTTTATATGTACTTTCAGAACCCAAGTGAATTACCCCACCCCCTTTATAAGTACACCCTGGCCCCAAGTGAGTTACCCTGGTCCCATAAAAGTACTCCCTGACCCCAAGTGAGTTACCCTAGTCCCATAGAAGTACTCTCTGACCGCAAGTGAGTTACCCTATCCCCTTTATAAGTACTCCCTGACTCCAAGTGTGTTATCCTAGCCCCTTTATAAGTACTCCCTGACCCCAAGTGTGTTATCCTAGCCCCTTTATATGTACTCCCAGACTCAAAGTGAGTTACCATAGCCCCTTTATAAGTACTCCATGACCCCAAGGGAGTTACCCTAGCCCCTTTATAAGTACACCCAGGCCCCAAGTGAGTTACCCTAGCCCCTTCATAAGTACACCCTGGCCCCAAGTGAATTACCCTGGTCCCATATAAATACTCCCTTATCCCAAGTGAGTTACCATATCACCTTTATAAGTACTCCCTGACCCCAAGTGAGTTATCCTATCCCCTTTATATGTACTCTCTGACCGCAAGTGAGATACCCTGGTCCCATAGTAGTAATCCCTGACCTCAAGTGAGTTACCATAGCCCCTTTATATGTACTCCCTGAACCCAAGTGAGTTACCCTAGCCCCTTTATATGTACTCTCTGACCGCATGTGCGTTACCCTGGTCCCATAGTAGTACTCCCTGACCCCAAGTGAGTTTCCATAGACCCTTTATATGTACTCCCTGACCCCAAGTGAGTTACCATAGCCCCTTTATATGTACTCCCTGACCCCAAGTGAGTTACCCCAGCCCCCTTTATAAGTACACCCTGGCCCCAAGTGAGTTACCCTGGTCCCATAAAAGTACTCCCTGACCCCAAGTGTGTTACCCTAGTCCCATAGAAGTACTCTCTGACCGCAAGTGAGTTACCCTATCCCCTTTATAAGTACTCCCTGACCCCAAGTGAGTTACCATATCACCTTTATAAGTTCTCCCTGACCCCAAGTGAGTTATCCTAGCCCCTTTATATGTACTCTCTGACCGCATGTGCGTTACCCTGGTCCCATAGTAGTACTCCCTGACCCCAAGTGAGTTTCCATAGACCCTTTATATGTACTCCCTGACCCCAAGTGAGTTACCATAGCCCCTTTATATGTACTCCCTGACCCCAAGTGAGTTACCCCAGCCCCTTTATAAGTACACCCTGGCCCCAAGTGAGTTACCCTGGTCCCATAAAAGTACTCCCTGACCCCAAGTGTGTTACCCTAGTCCCATAGAAGTACTCTCTGACCGCAAGTGAGTTACCCTATCCCCTTTATAAGTACTCCCTGACTCCAAGTGTGTTATCCTAGCCCCTTTATTAGTACTCCCCTGACCCCAAGTGTGTTATCCTAGCCCCTTTATATGTACTTTCAGAACCCAAGTGAGTTACCCCAGCCCCTTTATAAGTACACCCTGGCCCCAAGTGAGTTACCCTGGTCCCATAAAAGTACTCCTGACCCCAAGTGAGTTACCCTAGTCCCATAGAAGTACTCTCTGACCGCAAGTGAGTTACCCTATCCCCTTTATAAGTACTCCCTGACTCCAAGTGTGTTATCCTATCCCCTTTATAAGTACTCCCCTGACTCCAAGTGTGTTATCCTAGCCCCTTTATAAGTACTCCCTGACCCCAAGTGTGTTATCCTAGCCCCTATATATGTACTCCCAGACTCCAAGTGAGTTACCATAGCCCCTTTATAAGTACTCCCTGACTCCAAGTGTGTTATCCTAGCCCTTTATAAGTACTCCCTGACCCCAAGTGTGTTATCCTAGCCCCTTTATATGTACTCCCAGACTCCAAGTGAGTTACCATAGCCCCTTTATAAGTACTCCCTGACCCCAAGGGAGTTACCCTAGCCCTTTATAAGTACACCCTGGCCCCAAGTGAGTTACCCCGGTCCCATATAAGTACTCCCTGACCCCAAGTGAGTTAACATATAACCTTTATAAGTTCTCCTTGACCCCAAGTGTGTTATCCTAGCCCCTATATATGTACTCTCTGACCGCAAGTGAGATACCCTGGTCCCATAGTAGTAATCCCTGACCTCAAGTGAGTTACCATAGCCCCTTTATATGTACTCCCTGAACCCAAGTGAGTTACCCTAGCCCCTTTATAAGTACTCCCTGACCCCAAGTGAGTTACCCTAGTCCCATATAAGTACTCCCTGACACCAAGTGAGTTACCCTATCCCCTTTATAAGTACTCTCTGACTCCAAGTGTGTTATCCTAGCCCCTTTATAAGTACACCCTGGCCCCAAGTGAGTTACCCTGGTCCCATAAAAGTACTCCCTGACCCCAAGTGAGTTACCCTAGTCCCATAGAAGTACTCTCTGACCGCAAGTGAGTTACCCTATCCCCTTTATAAGTACTCCCTGACTCCAAGTGTGTTATCCTAGCCCCTTTATAAGTACTCCCTGACCCCAAGTGTGTTATCCTAGCCCCTATATATGTACTCCCAGACTCCAAGTGAGTTACCATAGCCCCTTTATAAGTACTCCCTGACCGCAAGTGAGTTACCTGGTCCCATAGTAGTACTCCCTGACCCCAAGTGAGTTACCCTAGCCCCTTTATAAGTACACCCTGGCCCCAAGTGAATTACCCTGGTCCCATATAAGTACTCCCTTATCCCAAGTGAGTTACCATATCACCTTTATAAGTACCCCCTGACCCCAAGTGAGTTATCCTATCCCCTTTATATGTACTCTCTGACCGCAAGTGAGATACCCTGGTCCCATAGTAGTAATCCCTGACCTCAAGTGAGTTACCATAGCCCCTTTATATGTACTCCCTGAACCCAAGTGAGTTACCCTAGCCCCTTTATAAGTACTCCCTGACCCCAAGTGAGTTACCCTAGTCCCATATAAGTACTCCCTGACCCAAGTGAGTTACCCTAGCCCCTTTATAAGTACTCCCTGACCCCAAGTGTGTTATCCTAGCCCCTTTATAAGTATTCCCAGATTCCAAATGAGTTACCCTAGCCGCTTTATATGTACTCCCTGACCCCAATTGAGTTACTCTAGTCCATATAAGTACTCCCTGACCCCAAGTGAGTTAACATATAACCTTTATAAGTTCTCCTTGACCCCAAGTGTGTTATCCTAGCCCCTATATATGTACTCTCTGACCGCAAGTAAGTTACCCTAGTCCCATAGTAGTACTCCCTGACCCAAGTGAGTTACCAAATCCCCTTTATATGTACTCCCTGACCCCAAGTGAGTTACCCTAGCCCCTTTATATGTACTCCCTGACCCCAAGTGAGTTACCCTAGCCCTTTTATAAGTACTCCCTGACCCAAGTGAGTAACCATATCACCTTTATAAGTTCTCCTTGACCCCAAGTGTGTTATCCTAGCCCCTATATATGTACACTCTGACCGCATGTAAGTTACCCTAGTCCCATAGTAGTACTCCCTGACCCCAAGTGAGTTACCATAGCCCCTTTATATGTACTCCCTGACCCCAAGTGAGTTACCCTAGCCCCTTTATAAGTACACCCTGGTCCCAAGTGAGTTACCCTGGTCCCATATAAGTACTCCCCTGACCCCAAGTGAGTTACCCTAGTCCCATATAAGTACTCCCTGACCCCAAGTGAGTTACCATATCACCTTTATAAGTTCTCCCTGACCCCAAGTGAGTTATCCTAGCCCCTTTATATGTACTCTCTGACCGCAAGAGAGTTACCCTGGTCCCATAGTAGTACTCCCTGACCCCAAGTGAGTTACCATAGACCCTTTATATGTACTCCCTGACCCCCAAGTGAGTTTCCATAGACCCTTTATATGTACTCCCTGTCCCCAAGTGAGTTACCATAGCCCCTTTATTATGTACTCCCTGACCCCAAGTGAGTTACCCCAGCCCCTTTATAAGTACACCCTGGCCCCAAGTGAGTTACCCTGGTCCCATAAAAGTACTCCCTGACCCCAAGTGAGTTACCCTAGGTCCCATAGAAGTACTCTCTGACCGCAAGTGAGTTACCCTAGTCCCATAGAAGTACTCTCTGACCGCAAGTGAGTTACCCTATCCCCTTTATAAGTACTCCCTGACTCCAAGTGTGTTATCCTAGCCCCTTTATAAGTACTCCCTGACCCCAAGTGTGTTATCCTAGCCCCTATATATGTACTCCCAGACTCCAAGTGAGTTACCATAGCCCCTTTATAAGTACTCCCTGACCGCAAGTGAGTTACCCTGGTCCCATAGTAGTACTCCCTGACCCCAAGTGAGTTACCCTAGCCCCTTTATAAGTACACCCTGGCCCCAAGTGAATTACCCTGGTCCCATATAAGTACTCCCTTATCCCAAGTGAGTTACCATATCACCTTTATAAGTACCCCCCTGACCCCAAGTGAGTTATCCTATGCCCTTTATATGTACTCTCTGACCGCAAGTGAGATACCCTGGTCCCATAGTAGTAATCCCTGACCTCAAGTGAGTTACCATAGCCCCTTTATATGTACTCCCTGAACCCAAGTGAGTTACCCTAGCCCCTTTATAAGTACTCCCTGACCCAAGTGAGTTACCCTAGTTCCCATATAAGTACTCCCTGACCCCAAGTGAGTTACCCTAGCCCCTTTATAAGTACTCCCTGACCCCAAGTGTGTTATCCTAGCCCCTTTATAAGTATTCCCAGATTCCAAATGAGTTACCCTAGCCGCTTTATATGTACTCCCTGACCCCAATTGAGTTACTCTAGTCCCATATAAGTACTCCCTGACCCCAAGTGAGTTAACATATAACCTTTATTAAGTTCTCCTTGACCCCAAGTGTGTTATCCTAGCCCCTATATATGTACTCTCTGACCGCAAGTAAGTTACCCTAGTCCCATAGTAGTACTCCCTGACCCCAAGTGAGTTACCAAATCCCCTTTATATGTACTCCCTGACCCCAAGTGAGTTACCCTAGCCCCTTTATATGTACTCCCTGACCCCAAGTGAGTTTACCCTAGCCCTTTTATAAGTACTCCCTGACCCAAGTGAGTAACCATATCACCTTTATAAGTTCTCCTTGACCCCAAGTGTGTTATCCTAGCCCCTATATATGTACACTCTGACCGCAAGTAAGTTACCCCTAGTCCCATAGTAGTACTCCCTGACCCCAAGTGAGTTACCATAGCCCCTTTATATGTACTCCCTGACCCCAAGTGAGTTACCCTAGCCCTTTATAAGTACACCCTGGTCCCAAGTGAGTTACCCTGGTCCCATATAAGTACTCCCTGACCCCAAGTGAGTTACCCTAGTCCCATATAAGTACTCCCTGACCCCAAGTGAGTTACCATATCACCTTTATAAGTTCTCCCTGACCCCAAGTGAGTTATCCTAGCCCCTTTATATGTACTCTCTGACCGCAAGAGAGTTACCCTGGTCCCATAGTAGTACTCCCTGACCCCAAGTGACTTACCATAGACCCTTTATATGTACTCCCTGACCCCAAGTGAGTTTCCATAGACCCTTTATATGTACTCCCTGTCCCCAAGTGAGTTACCATAGCCCCTTTATATGTACTCCCTGACCCCAAGTGAGTTACCCCAGCCCCTTATAAGTACACCCTGGCCCCAAGTGAGTTACCCTGGTCCCATAAAAGTACTCCCTGACCCCAAGTGAGTTACCCTAGTCCCATAGAAGTACTCTCTGACCGCAAGTGAGTTACCCTAGTCCCATAGAAGTACTCTCTGACCGCAAGTGAGTTACCCTATCCCCTTTATAAGTACTCCCTGACTCCAAGTGTGTTATCCTAGCCCCTTTATAAGTACTCCCTGACCCCAAGTGTGTTATCCTAGCCTCTATATATGTACTCCCAGACTCCAAGTGAGTTACCATAGCCCCTTTATAAGTACTCCCTGACCGCAAGTGAGTTACCCTGGTCCCATAGTAGTACTCCCTGACCCCAAGTGAGTTACCCTAGCCCCTTTATAAGTACACCCTGGCCCCAAGTGAATTACCCTGGTCCCATATAAGTACTCCCTTATCCAAGTGAGTTACCATATCACCTTTATAAGTACCCCCTGACCCCAAGTGAGTTATCCTATCCCCTTTATATGTACTCTCTGACCGCAAGTGAGATACCCTGGTCCCATAGTAGTAATCCCTGACCTCAAGTGAGTTACCATAGCCCCTTTATATGTACTCCCTGAACCCAAGTGAGTTACCCTAGCCCCTTTATAAGTACTCCCTCGACCCCAAGTGAGTTACCCTAGTCCCATATAAGTACTCCCTGACCCCAAGTGAGTTACCCTAGCCCCTTTATAAGTACTCCCTGACCCCAAGTGTGTTATCCTAGCCCCTTTATAAGTATTCCCAGATTCCAAATGAGTTACCCTAGCCGCTTTATATGTACTCCCTGACCCCAATTGAGTTACTCTAGTCCCATATAAGTACTCCCTGACCCCAAGTGAGTTAACATATAACCTTTATAAGTTCTCCTTGACCCCAAGTGTGTTATCCTAGCCCCTATATATGTACTCTCTGACCGCAAGTAAGTTACCCTAGTCCCATAGTAGTACTCCCTGACCCAAGTGAGTTACCATAGCCCCTTTATATGTACTCCCTGACCCCAAGTGAGTTACCCTAGCCCCTTTATATGTACTCCCTGACCCCAAGTGAGTTACCCCTAGCCCTTTTATAAGTACTCCTGACCCCAAGTGAGTAACCATATCACCTTTATAAGTTTTCCTTGACCCCAAGTGTGTTATCCTAGCCCCTATATATGTACACTCTGACCGCAAGTAAGTTACCCTAGTCCCATAGTAGTACTCCCTGACCCCAAGTGAGTTACCATAGCCCCTTTATATGTACTCCCTGACCCCAAGTGAGTTACCCTAGCCCCTTTATAAGTACACCCTGGTCCCAAGTGAGTTACCCTGGTCCCATATAAGTACTCCCTGACCCCAAGTGAGTTACCCTAGTCCCATATAAGTACTCCCTGACCCCAAGTGAGTTACCATATCACCTTTATAAGTTCTCCCTGACCCCAAGTGAGTTATCCTAGCCCCTTTATATGTACTCTCTGACCGCAAGAGAGTTACCCTGGTCCCATAGTAGTACTCCCTGACCCCAAGTGAGTTACCATAGACCCTTTATATGTACTCCCTGACCCCAAGTGAGTTTCCATAGACCCTTTATATGTACTCCCTGTCCCCAAGTGAGTTACCATAGCCCCTTTATATGTACTCCCTGACCCCAAGTGAGTTACCCCAGCCCCTTTATAAGTACACCCTGGCCCCAAGTGAGTTACCCTGGTCCCATAAAAGTACTCCCTGACCCCAAGTGAGTTACCCTAGTCCCATAGAAGTACTCTCTGACCGCAAGTGAGTTACCCTATCCCCTTTATAAGTACTCCCCTGACTCCAAGTGTGTTATCCTAGCCCCTTTATTAGTACTCCCTGACCCCAAGTGTGTTATCCTAGCCCCTTTATATGTACTTTCAGAACCCAAGTGAGTTACCCCAGCCCCTTTATAAGTACACCCTGGCCCCATGTGAGTTACCCTGGTCCCATAAAAGTACTCCCTGACCCCAAGTGAGTTACCCTAGTCCCA
>NW_027117237.1:0-23005 GCF_024137725.1 Prorops nasuta
CCGCCAGAGTGTACATATAAAGGGGCTAGATTAACTCACTTGGGGTCAGGGAGTACTTATAAAGGGGCTATGGTAACTCACTTGGGGTCAGGGAGTACTTATATGAGACTAGGGTAACACACTTGGGGTCAGGGAGTACTAATAAAGGGGTTAGATTAACTCACTTGCGGTCAGAGAGTACATATAAAGGGGCTGGGATAACTCACTTGGGGTCAGGGAGTACTTATAAGGGGCTATGGTAACTCACTTGGGGTCAGGAAGTACTTCTATGGGATTAGGGTAACTCACTTGGGGTCAGGGAGTACTTTTATGGGACTAGGGTAACTCACTTGGGGTCAGGGAGTACTTATATAGGGGCTAGGGTAACTCTCTTGGGGTCAGTGAGTTCTACTATGGGACTAGGGTAATTCACTTGCGGTCAGATAGTATATATAAAGGGGCTATGGTAACTCACTTGGGGTCAGGGAGTACTACTATGGGACTAGGGTAACTTACTTGCGGTCAGAGAGTACATATAAAGGGGCTAGGATAACTCACTTGCGGTCAGAGAGTACATATAAAAAGGCTAGGATAACTCACTTGGGGTCAGTGAGTACTTATAAATGGGCTAGGGTAACTCATTTGGAGTCTGGGAGTACATATAAAGGGGCTATGGTAACTCACTTGGGGTCAGGGAGTACTACTATGGGACCAGGGTAACTCACTTGGGGTCAGGGAGTACATATATAGGGGCTACGATTCACACTTGGGGTCAAGGAGAACTTATAACGGTGATATGGTAACTTACATGGGGTCAGGGAGTACATATAAAGCGGCTAGGGTAACTCATTTGGAATCTGGGAGTACATATAAAGGGGCTAGGATAACACACTTGGGGTCAGGGAGTACTTATAAAGGGGCTAGGGTAACTCAATTGGGGTCAGGGAGTACTTATGTGGGACCAGGGTAACTCACTTGTGGCCAGGGTGTACTTATAAAGGGGCTAGGGTAACTCCCTTGGGGTCAGGAAGTACATATAAAGAGGCTATGGTAACTCACTTGGGGTCAGGGAGTACTACAACGGGACCAGGGTAGCTCACTTGCGATCAGAGAGTACATATAAAGTGGCTAGGATAACTCACTTGGGGTCAGGGAGTACTTATAAAGGTGATATGGTAACTCACTTGGGGTCAGGGAGTACTTATAAAGGGGCTAGGGTAACTCACTTAGGGTAAGGGAGTACATATAAAGGGGCTATGGCAACTCACTTGGGGTCAGGGAGTACTACTATGGGACCAGGGTAACTCACTTGCGGTCAGAGAGTAAATATAAAGGGGCTAGGATAACTCACTTGGAGTCAGGGAGAACTTATAAAGGTGATATGGTAAATCACTTGGGGTCAGGGAGTACTTATAAAGGGGCTAGGGTAACTCTCTTGGGGACAGGGAGTACATATAAAGGGGCTATGGTAACTCAGTTGGGGTCAGTGAGTACTTAAAAAGGGGCTAGGGTAACTCACTTAGGGTAAGGGAGTACATATAAAGGGGCTATGGCAACTCACTTGGGGTCAGGGGGTACTTCTATGGGACTAGAGTAACTCACTTGCCGCCAGAGAGTACATATAAAGGGGCTAGATTAACTCACTTGGGGTCAGGGAGTACTTATAAAGGGGCTATGGTAACTCACTTGGGGTCAGGGATTACTTATATGAGACTAGGGTAACACACATGGGGTCAGGGAGTACTTATAAAGGTGATATGGTAACTCACTTGGGGTCAGGGAGTTCTTATTTGGGACTAGGGTAACTCACTTGGGGTCAGGGAGTGCTTATATGGGACCAGGGTAACTCACTTGGGGCCAGGGTGTACTTATAAAGGGGCTACGGTAACTCACTTGGGGTCAGGGAGTACTTATATGAGACTAGGGTAATACACTTGGGGTCAGGGAGTACTTATAAAGGGGTTAGAATAACTTACTTGCGGTCAGAGAGTACATATTAAGGGTCTAGGATAACTCACTTGAAGTCAGGGAGTACTTATAAAGGGGCTACGGTAACTCACTTAGTGTCAGGGAGTACCACTATGGGACTAGGGTAACTTACTTGCGGTCAGAGAGTACATATAAAGGGGCTAGATTAACTCACTTGGGGTCAGGGAGTACTTATAAAGGGGGCTATGGTAACTCACTTGGGGACAGGGAGTACTTATATGAGACTAGGGTAACACACTTGGGGTCAGGGAGTACTAATAAAGGGGTTAGATTAACTCACTTGCGGTCAGAGAGTACATATAAAGGGGCTGGGATAACTCACTTGGGGTCAGGGAGTACTTATAAGGGGGCTATGGTAACTCGCTTGGGGTCAGCAAGTACTTCTATGGGATTAGGGTATCTCACTTGGGGTCAGGGAGTACTTTTATGGGACTTGGGTAACTCACTTGGGGTCAGGGAGTACTTATATAGGGGCTAGGGTAACTCTCTTGGGGTCAGTGAGTTCTACTATGGGACTAGGGTAATTCACTTGCGGTCAGAGAGTATATATAAAGGGGCTATGGTAATTCACTTGGGGTAAGGGAGTACTACTATGGGACTAGGGTAATTCACTTGGGGACAGGGAGTACTTATAAAGAGGCTATGGTAACTCACTTGGGGTCAGGGAGAACTTATAAAGGGGCTATGGTAACTCACTTGGGGTCAGAGAGTACTTATAAAGGGGCTATGGTAACTCACTTGAGGTCAGGGAGTACTACTATGGGAATAGGGTAACTCACTTGGGGTCAGGGAGTACATATATAGGGGCTACGATACACACTTGGGGTCAAGGAGAACTTATAAAGGTGATATGGTAACTTACATGGGGTCAGGGAGTAGTTTTATGGGACTAGGGTAACTCAATTGGGGTCAGGGAGTACATATAAAGCGGCTAGGATAACTCACTTGGGGTCAGGGAGTACTTATATGGGACTAGAGTAACTCACTTGGGGCCAGGGTGTACTTATAAAGGGGCTAGGGTAACTCACTTGGGGTCAGGGAGTACATATAAAGGGGCTATGGTAACTCACTTGGGGTCAGGGAGTACTTATAAAGGGGCTACGGTAACTCACTTGGGGTCAGGGAGTACTTATAAAGGGGTTAGAATAACTTACTTGCGGTCAGAGAGTACATATTAAGGGGCTAGGATAACTCACTTGAAGTCAGGGAGTACTTATAAAGGGTCTAGGGTAACTCACTTAGTGTCAGGGAGTACTACTATGGGACTAGGGTAACTTACTTGCGGTCAGAGAGTACATATAAAGGGGCTAGATTAACTCACTTGGGGTCAGGGAGTACTTATATGAGACTAGGGTAACACACTTGGGGTCAGGGAGTACTAATAAAGGGGTTAGATTAACTCACTTGCGGTCAGAGAGTACATATAAAGGGGCTGGGATAACTCACTTGGGGTCAGGGAGTACTTATAAGGGGGCTATGGTAACTCACTTGGGGTCAGGAAGTACTTCTATGGGATTAGGGTAACACACTTGGGGTCAGGGAGTACTTTTATGGGACTAGGGTAACTCACTTGGGGTCAGGGAGTACTTATATAGGGGCTAGGGTAACTCTCTTGGAGTCAGTGAGTTCTACTATGGGACTAGGGTAATTCACTTGCGGTCAGAGAGTATATATAAAGGGGCTATGGTAACTCACTTGGGGTCAGGGAGTACTACTATGGGACTAGGGTAACTTACTTGCGGTCAGAGAGTACATATAAAGGGGCTAGGATAACTCACTTGGGGTCAGGGAGAACTTATAGAGGTGATATGCTAACTCACTTGGGGTCAGGGAGTACTTTATATGGGACTAGGGTAACTCACTTGGGGCCAGGGTGTGCTTATAAAGTGGCTAGGTTAACTCACTTGGGGTCAGGGAGTACATATAAAGGTGCTATGGTAACTCACTTGGGGTCAGGGAGTACATTTATGGGACTAGGGTAACTCACTTGGGGTCAGGGAGTACATATAAAGGGGCTATGGTAACTCACTTGGGGTCAGGGAGTACTTATAAAGGGGCTATGGTAACTCACTTAGTGTCAGGGAGTACTACCATGGGACTAGGGTAACTTACTTGCCGTCAGAGAGTACATATTACGGGGCTAGGATAACTCACTTGGGGTCATGGAGTACTACTATGGGACTAGGGTAACTTACTTGCGGTCAGAGAGTACATATAAAGGGGCTAGGATAACTCACTTGGGGTCAGGGAGTACTTATAAAGCTGATATGGTAACTCACTTGGGGCCAGGGTGTACTTAAAAAGGGGCTAGGGTAACTCACTTGGGGTCAGGGAGTACATATAAAGGGGCTATGGTAACTCACTTGGGGTCAGTGAGTACTTATAAAGGGGCTATGGTAACTCACTTGCCGCCAGAGTGTACATATAAAGGGGCTAGATTAACTCACTTGGGGTCAGGGAGTACTTATAGAGGTGATATGCTAACTCACTTGGGGTCAGGGAGTACTTATATGGGACTAGGGTAACTCACTTGGGGCCAGGGTGTGCTTATAAAGGGGCTAGGGTAACTCACTTGGGGTCAGGGAGTACATGTAATGGGGCTATGGTAACTCACTTGGGGTCAGGGAGTACTTATAAAGGGGCTATGGTAACTCACTTACTGTCAGGGAGTACTACTATGGGACTAGGGTAACTTACTTGCCGTCAGAGAGTACATATAAAGGGGCTAGGTTAACTCACTTGGCGTCAGGGAGTACTTATATGGGACTAGGGTAACTCATTTGGGGCCAGGGTGTACTTATAAAGGGGCTAGGGTAACTCACTTGTGGTCAGGGAGTACATATAAAGGTGCTATGGTAACTCACTTGGGGTCAGGGAGTACTTTTATGGGACTAGGGTAACTCACTTGGGGTCAGGGAGTACATATAAAGGTGCTATGGTAACTCACTTGGGGTCAGGGAGTACTACTATGGGACCAGGGTAACTCACTTGGGGTCAGGGAGTACTACAATGGGACCAGGGTAACTCACTTGCGGTCAGAGAGTACATATAAAGTGGCTAGGGTAACTCACTTGGGGCCAGGGTGTACTTAAAAAGGGGCTAGGGTAACTCACTTGGGGTCAGGGAGTACATATAAAGGGGCTATGGTAACTCACTTGGGGTCAGTGAGTACTTATAAAGGGGCTATGGTAACTCACTTGGGGTCAGGGAGTACTTCTATGGAACTAGAGTAACTCACTTGCCGCCAGAGTGTACATATAAAGGGGCTAGATTAACTCACTTGGGGTCAGGGAGTACTTATAAAGGGGCTATGGTAACTCACTTGGGGTCAGAGAGTACTTATATGAGACTAGGGTAACACACTTGGGGTCAGGGAGTACTAATAAAGGGGTTAGATTAACTCACTTGCGGTCAGAGAGTACATATAAAGGGGCTGGGATAACTCACTTGGGGTCAGGGAGTACTTATAAGGGGCTATGGTAACTCACTTGGGGTCAGGAAGTACTTCTATGGGATTAGGGTAACTCACTTGGGGTCAGGGAGTACTTTTATGGGACTAGGGTAACTCACTTGGGGTCAGGGAGTACTTATATAGGGGCTAGGGTAACTCTCTTGGGGTCAGTGAGTTCTACTATGGGACTAGGGTAATTCACTTGCGGTCAGATAGTATATATAAAGGGGCTATGGTAACTCACTTGGGGTCAGGGAGTACTACTATGGGACTAGGGTAACTTACTTGCGGTCAGAGAGTACATATAAAGGGGCTAGGATAACTCACTTGGGGTCAGGGAGAAGTAATCAAGGTGATATGGTATCTCATTTGGGGTCAGGGAGTACTTATATGGGACTAGGGTAACTCACTTGGGGTCAGGGAGTACTTATATGGGACCAGGGTAACTCACTTGGGGCCAGGGTGTACTTATAAAGGGGCTGGGGTAACTCACTTGGGGACAGGGAGTACATATAAAGGGGCTATGGTAACTCACTTGGGGTCAGGGAGTACTAGTATGGGACTAGGGTAACTCACTTGCGGTCAGAGAGTACATATAAAAAGTCTAGGATAACTCACTTGGGGTCAGTGAGTACTTATAAATGGGCTAGGGTAACTCATTTGGAGTCTGGGAGTACATATAAAGGGGCTATGGTAACTCACTTGGGGTCAGGGAGTACTTATAAAGGGGCTATGGTAACTCACTTAGTGTCAGGGAGTACTTTTATGGGACTAGGGTAACTCACTTGGGGTCAGGGAGTACTTATATAGGGGCTAGGGTAACTCTCTTGGGGTCAGTGAGTTCTACTATGGGACTAGGGTAATTCACTTGCGGTCAGATAGTATATATAAAGGGGCTATGGTAACTCACTTGGGGTCAGGGAGTACTACTATGGGACTAGGGTAACTTACTTGCGGTCAGAGAGTACATATAAAGGGGCTAGGATAACTCACTTGGGGTCAGGGAGAACTAATCAAGGTGATATGGTATCTCATTTGGGGTCAGGGAGTACTTATATGGGACTAGGGTAACTCACTTGGGGTCAGGGAGTACTTATATGGGACCAGGGTAACTCACTTGGGGCCAGGGTGTACTTATAAAGGGGCTGGGGTAACTCACTTGGGGACAGGGAGTACATATAAAGGGGCTATGGTAACTCACTTGGGGTCAGGGAGTACTAGTATGGGACTAGGGTAACTCACTTGCGGTCAGAGAGTACATATAAAAAGTCTAGGATAACTCACTTGGGGTCAGTGAGTACTTATAAATGGGCTAGGGTAACTCATTTGGAGTCTGGGAGTACATATAAAGGGGCTATGGTAACTCACTTGGGGTCAGGGAGTACTTATATGGGACTAGAGTAACTCACTTGGGGCCAGGGTGTACTTATAAAGGGGCTAGGGTAACTCACTTGGGGTCAGGGAGTACATATAAAGGGGCTATGGTAACTCACTTGGGGTCAGGGAGTACTTATAAAGGGGCTACGGTAACTCACTTGGGGTCAGGGAGTACTTATAAAGGGGTTAGAATAACTTACTTGCGGTCAGAGAGTACATATTAAGGGGCTAGGATAACTCACTTGAAGTCAGGGAGTACTTATAAAGGGTCTAGGGTAACTCACTTAGTGTCAGGGAGTACTACTATGGGACTAGGGTAACTTACTTGCGGTCAGAGAGTACATATAAAGGGGCTAGATTAACTCACTTGGGGTCAGGGAGTACTTATAAAGGGGCTATGGTAACTCACTTGGGGTCAGGGAGTACTTATATGAGACTAGGGTAACACACTTGGGGTCAGGGAGTACTAATAAAGGGGTTAGATTAACTCACTTGCGGTCAGAGAGTACATATAAAGGGGCTGGGATAACTCACTTGGGGTCAGGGAGTACTTATAAGGGGGCTATGGTAACTCACTTGGGGTCAGGAAGTACTTCTATGGGATTAGGGTAACACACTTGGGGTCAGGGAGTACTTTTATGGGACTAGGGTAACTCACTTGGGGTCAGGGAGTACTTATATAGGGGCTAGGGTAACTCTCTTGGAGTCAGTGAGTTCTACTATGGGACTAGGGTAATTCACTTGCGGTCAGAGAGTATATATAAAGGGGCTATGGTAACTCACTTGGGGTCAGGGAGTACTACTATGGGACTAGGGTAACTTACTTGCGGTCAGAGAGTACATATAAAGGGGCTAGGATAACTCACTTGGGGTCAGGGAGAACTTATAGAGGTGATATGCTAACTCACTTGGGGTCAGGGAGTACTTTATATGGGACTAGGGTAACTCACTTGGGGCCAGGGTGTGCTTATAAAGTGGCTAGGTTAACTCACTTGGGGTCAGGGAGTACATATAAAGGTGCTATGGTAACTCACTTGGGGTCAGGGAGTACATTTATGGGACTAGGGTAACTCACTTGGGGTCAGGGAGTACATATAAAGGGGCTATGGTAACTCACTTGGGGTCAGGGAGTACTTATAAAGGGGCTATGGTAACTCACTTAGTGTCAGGGAGTACTACCATGGGACTAGGGTAACTTACTTGCCGTCAGAGAGTACATATTACGGGGCTAGGATAACTCACTTGGGGTCATGGAGTACTACTATGGGACTAGGGTAACTTACTTGCGGTCAGAGAGTACATATAAAGGGGCTAGGATAACTCACTTGGGGTCAGGGAGTACTTATAAAGCTGATATGGTAACTCACTTGGGGCCAGGGTGTACTTAAAAAGGGGCTAGGGTAACTCACTTGGGGTCAGGGAGTACATATAAAGGGGCTATGGTAACTCACTTGGGGTCAGTGAGTACTTATAAAGGGGCTATGGTAACTCACTTGCCGCCAGAGTGTACATATAAAGGGGCTAGATTAACTCACTTGGGGTCAGGGAGTACTTATAGAGGTGATATGCTAACTCACTTGGGGTCAGGGAGTACTTATATGGGACTAGGGTAACTCACTTGGGGCCAGGGTGTGCTTATAAAGGGGCTAGGGTAACTCACTTGGGGTCAGGGAGTACATGTAATGGGGCTATGGTAACTCACTTGGGGTCAGGGAGTACTTATAAAGGGGCTATGGTAACTCACTTACTGTCAGGGAGTACTACTATGGGACTAGGGTAACTTACTTGCCGTCAGAGAGTACATATAAAGGGGCTAGGTTAACTCACTTGGCGTCAGGGAGTACTTATATGGGACTAGGGTAACTCATTTGGGGCCAGGGTGTACTTATAAAGGGGCTAGGGTAACTCACTTGTGGTCAGGGAGTACATATAAAGGTGCTATGGTAACTCACTTGGGGTCAGGGAGTACTTTTATGGGACTAGGGTAACTCACTTGGGGTCAGGGAGTACATATAAAGGTGCTATGGTAACTCACTTGGGGTCAGGGAGTACTTATAAAGGGGCAATGGTAACTCACTTGGGGTAAGGGAGTACATTTATGGGACTAGGGTAACTTACTTGCGGTCAGAGGGTACATATAAAGGGACTATGATAACTCACTTGGGGTCAGGGAGTACTACTATGGGACCAGGGTAACTCACTTGGGGTCAGGGAGTACTACAATGGGACCAGGGTAACTCACTTGCGGTCAGAGAGTACATATAAAGTGGCTAGGGTAACTCACTTGGGGCCAGGGTGTACTTAAAAAGGGGCTAGGGTAACTCACTTGGGGTCAGGGAGTACATATAAAGGGGCTATGGTAACTCACTTGGGGTCAGTGAGTACTTATAAAGGGGCTATGGTAACTCACTTGGGGTCAGGGAGTACTTCTATGGAACTAGAGTAACTCACTTGCCGCCAGAGTGTACATATAAAGGGGCTAGATTAACTCACTTGGGGTCAGGGAGTACTTATAAAGGGGCTATGGTAACTCACTTGGGGTCAGAGAGTACTTATATGAGACTAGGGTAACACACTTGGGGTCAGGGAGTACTAATAAAGGGGTTAGATTAACTCACTTGCGGTCAGAGAGTACATATAAAGGGGCTTGGATAACTCACTTGGGGTCAGGGAGTACTTATAAGGGGCTATGGTAACTCACTTGGGGTCAGGAAGTACTTCTATGGGATTAGGGTAACTCACTTGGGGTCAGGGAGTACTTTTATGGGACTAGGGTAACTCACTTGGGGTCAGGGAGTACTTATATAGGGGCTAGGGTAACTCTCTTGGGGTCAGTGAGTTCTACTATGGGACTAGGGTAATTCACTTGCGGTCAGATAGTATATATAAAGGGGCTATGGTAACTCACTTGGGGTCAGGGAGTACTACTATGGGACTAGGGTAACTTACTTGCGGTCAGAGAGTACATATAAAGGGGCTAGGATAACTCACTTGGGGTCAGGGAGAACTAATCAAGGTGATATGGTATCTCATTTGGGGTCAGGGAGTACTTATATGGGACTAGGGTAACTCACTTGGGGTCAGGGAGTACTTATATGGGACCAGGGTAACTCACTTGGGGCCAGGGTGTACTTATAAAGGGGCTGGGGTAACTCACTTGGGGACAGGGAGTACATATAAAGGGGCTATGGTAACTCACTTGGGGTCAGGGAGTACTAGTATGGGACTAGGGTAACTCACTTGCGGTCAGAGAGTACATATAAAAAGTCTAGGATAACTCACTTGGGGTCAGTGAGTACTTATAAATGGGCTAGGGTAACTCATTTGGAGTCTGGGAGTACATATAAAGGGGCTATGGTAACTCACTTGGGGTCAGGGAGTACTTATAAAGGGGCTATGGTAACTCACTTAGTGTCAGGGAGTACTTTTATGGGACTAGGGTAACTCACTTGGGGTCAGGGAGTACTTATATAGGGGCTAGGGTAACTCTCTTGGGGTCAGTGAGTTCTACTATGGGACTAGGGTAATTCACTTGCGGTCAGATAGTATATATAAAGGGGCTATGGTAACTCACTTGGGGTCAGGGAGTACTACTATGGGACTAGGGTAACTTACTTGCGGTCAGAGAGTACATATAAAGGGGCTAGGATAACTCACTTGGGGTCAGGGAGAACTAATCAAGGTGATATGGTATCTCATTTGGGGTCAGGGAGTACTTATATGGGACTAGGGTAACTCACTTGGGGTCAGGGAGTACTTATATGGGACCAGGGTAACTCACTTGGGGCCAGGGTGTACTTATAAAGGGGCTGGGGTAACTCACTTGGGGACAGGGAGTACATATAAAGGGGCTATGGTAACTCACTTGGGGTCAGGGAGTACTAGTATGGGACTAGGGTAACTCACTTGCGGTCAGAGAGTACATATAAAAAGTCTAGGATAACTCACTTGGGGTCAGTGAGTACTTATAAATGGGCTAGGGTAACTCATTTGGAGTCTGGGAGTACATATAAAGGGGCTATGGTAACTCACTTGGGGTCAGGGAGTACTTATAAAGGGGCTATGGTAACTCACTTAGTGTCAGGGAGTACTACTATGGGACTAGGGTAACTTACTTGCGGTCAGAGAGTACATATAAAGGGGCTAGGATAACTCACTTGGGGTCAGGGAGTACTTATATGGGACTAGGGTAACTCACTTGGGGCCAGGGTGTGCTTATAAAGGGGCTAGGGTAACTCACTTGGGGTCAGGGAGTACATGTAAAGGGGCTATGGTAACTCACTTGGGGTCAGGGAGTACTTATAAAGGGGCTATGGTAACTCACTTACTGTCAGGGAGTACTACTATGGGACAAGGGTAACTTACTTGCCGTCAGAGAGTACATATAAAGGGGCTAGGTTAACTCACTTGGCGTCAGGGAGTACTTATATGTGACTAGGGTAACTCATTTGGGGCCAGGGTGTACTTATAAAGGGGCTAGGGTAACTCACTTGTGGTCAGGGAGTACATATAAAGGTGCTATGGTAACTCACTTGGGGTCAGGGAGTACTTTTATGGGACTAGGGTAACTCACTTGGGGTCAGGGAGTACATATAAAGGTGCTATGGTAACTCACTTGGGGTCAGGGAGTACTTATAAAGGGGCAATGGTAACTCACTTGGGGTAAGGGAGTACATTTATGGGACTAGGGTAACTTACTTGCGGTCAGAGGGTACATATAAAGGGACTATGATAACTCACTTGGGGTCAGGGAGTACTACTATGGGACCAGGGTAACTCACTTGGGGTCAGGGAGTACTACTATGGGACCAGGGTAACTCACTTGCGGTCAGAGAGTACATATAAAGTGGCTAGGGTAACTCACTTGGGGTCAGGGAGTACATATAAAGGGGCTATGGTAACTCACTTGGGGTCAGGGAGTACTTATAAAGAGGCTATGGTAACTCACTTAGTGTCAGGGAGTACTACTATGGGACTAGGGTAACTCACTTGAGGTCAGGGAGTACTACTATGGGACCAGGGTAACTCACTTGCAGTCAGAGGGTACATATAAAGGGGATAGGATAACTCACTTGGGGTCAGGGAGTACTTATAAAGGTGATATGGTAACTCACTTGGGGGTCAGGGAGTACTTTTATGGGACTAGGGTAACTCACTTGGGGCCAGGGTGTGCTTATAAAGGGGCTAGGGTAACTCACTTGGGGTCAGGGAGTACATATAAGTACATATAAAGGGGCTATGGTAACTCACTTGGGGTCAGGGAGTACTTATAAAGGGGCTATGGTAACTCACTTAGTGTCAGGGAGTACTACTATTGGAACTAGGGTAACTTACTTGCCGTCAGAGAGTACATATAAAGGGGCTAGGATAACTCACTTGGGGTCATGGAGTACTACTATGGGACTAGGGTAACTTACTTGCGGTCAGAGAGTACATATAAAGGGGCTAGGATAACTCACTTTGGGTCAGGGGTGTAAGTACTTATAAAGCTGATATGGTAACTCACTTGGGGCCAGGGTGTACTTAAAAAGGGGCTAGGGTAACTCACTTGGGGTCAGGGAGTAACATATAAAGGGGCTATTGGTAACTCACTTGAAGTCAGGGAGTACTTATAAAGGGGCTAGGGTAACTCACTTAGTGTCAGGGAGTACTACTATGGGGACTAGGGTAACTTACTTGCGGTCAGAGAGTACATATAAAGGGGCTAGGATAACTCACTTGGGGTCAGGGAGTACTTATAAAGGGGCTATGGTAACTCACTTAGTATCAGGGAGTACTACTATGGGACTAGGGTAGCTTACTTGCGGTCAGAGAGTACATATAAAGGGGCTAGGATAACTCACTTGGGGTCAGGGAGAACTTATAAAGGGGGCTATGGTAACTCACTTGGGGTCAGGGGAGTACTTATAAAGGGGCTATGGTAACTCACTTGGGGTCAGGTAGTACTACTATGGGACTAGGGTAACTTACTTGCGGTCAGGGAAGTACTTATAAAGGGGCTATGGTAACTCATTTGGAGTCTGGGAGTACATATAAAGGGGCTATGGTAACACACTTGGGGTCAGGGAGTACTACTTTGGGACCAGGGTAACTCACTTGGGGTCAGGGAGTACATATATAAGGGGCTACGATACACACTTGGGGTCAAGGAGAACTTATAAAGGTGATATGGTAACTTACATGGGGTCAGGGGAGTACTTATATGGGGACTAGGGTAAACTCAATTGGGGTCAGGGAGTACATATAAAGCGGCTAGGGTAACTCATTTGGAATCTGGGAGTACATATAAAGGGGGCTAGGATAACACACTTGGGGTCAGGGAGTACTTATAAAGGGGCTAGGGTAACTCAATTGGGGTCAGGGAAGTACTTATATGGGACCAGGGTAACTCACTTGTGGCCAGGGTGTACTTATAAAGGGGCTAGGGTAACTCCCTTGGGGGTCAGGAAAGTACATATAAAGAGGCTATGGTAACTCACTTGGGGTCAGGGAGTACTACAATGGGACCAGGGTAACTCACTTGCGATCAGAGAGTACATATAAAGTGGCTAGGATAACTCACTTGGCGTCAGGGGAGTACTTATAAAGGTGATATGGTAACTCACCCTTGGGGTCAGGGAGTACTTATAAAGGGGGCTAGGGTAACTCACTTGGGGTAAGGGAGTACATATAAAGGGGCTATGGCAACTCACTTGGGGTCCAGGGAGTACTACTATGGGACCAGGGTAACTCACTTGCGGTCAGAGTACATATAAAGGGGCTAGGGTAACTCACTTGGGGTCAGGGAGTGCATATAAAGGGGCTATGGTAACTCACTTGGAGTCTGGGGAGTACTTATATGGGACCAGGGTAACTCACTTGGGGCCAGGGTGTACTTAATAAAGGGGGCTAGGGTAACTCACTTGGGGTCAGGGGAGTACATATAAGGGGGCTATGGTAACTCACTTGGGGTCAGGGAGTACTACTATGGGACTAAGGGTAACTTACTTGCGGTCAGAGAGTAAATATAAAGGGGCTAGAATAACTCACTTGGGGTCAGGGAGAACTTATAAAGGTGATATGGTAAATCACTTGGGTCAGGGAGTACTTATAAAGGGGCTAGGGTAACTCTCTTGGGGTCAGGGAGTACATATAAAGGGGCTATGGTAACTCACTTGGGGTCAGTGAGTACTTAAAAAGGGGCTATGGTAACTCACTTGGGGTCAGGGAGTACTTCTATGGGACTAGAGTAACTCACTTGCCGCCAGAGAGTACATATAAAGGGGCTAGATTAACTCACTTGGGGTCAGGGAGTACTTATAAAGGGGCTATGGTAACTCACTTGGGGTCAGGGAGAGTACTTATATGAGACTAGGGTAACACACATGGGGTCAGGGGTAGTACTAATAAAGGGGTTAGATTAACTCACTTGCGGTCAGAGAGTACATATAAAGGGGGCTGGGATAACTCACTTGGGGCCAGGGGAGTACTTATAAGGGGGCTATGGTAACTCACTTGGGGTCAGGAAGTACTTCTATAGGATTAGGGTAACTCACTTGGGGTCAGGGAGTACTTTTATGGGACTAGGGTAACTCACTTGGGGTCAGGGGAGTACTTATATGGGGGGCTAGGGTAACTCTCTTGGGGTCAGTGAGTTCTACTATGGGACTAGGGTAATTCACTTGCGGTCAGAGAGTATATATAAAGGGGCTATAGTAACTCACTTGGGGTCAGGGAGTACTACTATGGGACTAGGGTAACTTACTTGCGGTCAGAGAGTACATATAAAGGGGCTAGGATAACTCACTTTGGGGTCAGGGAGAACTAATCAAGGTGATATGGTAACTCATTTGGGGTCAGGGAGTACTTATATGGGACTAGGGTAACTCACTTGTGGTCAGGGGAGTACTTATATGGGACCAGGGTAACTCACTTGGGGCCAGGGGTGTGCTTATAAAGGGGCTAGGGTAACTCACTTGGTGGGTCAGGGGAGTACATATAAAGGTGCTATGGTAACTCACTTGGGGTCAGGGAGTACTTTTATGGGACTAGGGTAACTCACTTGGGGTCAGGGAAGTACATATAAAGGGGCTATGGTAACTCCACTTTGGGGTCAGGGAGTACTTATAAAGGGGCTATGGTAACTCACTTAGTGTCAGGGAGTACTACTATGGGGACTAGGGTAACTTACTTGCCGTCAGAGAGTACATATAAAGGGGCTAGGATAACTCACTTGGGGTCATGGAGTACTACTATGGGACTAGGGTAACTTACTTGCGGTCAGAGAGTACATATAAAGGGGGCTAGGATAACTCACCTTTGGGTCAGGGAGTACTTATAAAGCTGATATGGTAACTCACTTGGGGCCAGGGTGTACTTAAAAAGGGGGCTAGGGTAACTCACTTGGGGTCAGGGAGTACATATAAAGGGGCTATGGTAACTCACTTGGGGTCAGTGAGTACTTATAAAGGGGCTATGGTAACTCACTTGGGGTCAGGGAGTACTTCTATGGTACTAGAGTAACTCACTTGCCGCCAGAGTGTACATATAAAGGGGCACTGATTAACTCACTTGGGGTTAGGGGAGTACTTAAAAAGGGGCTTATGGTAACTCACTTGGGGTCAGGGGAGTACTTATATGAGACTAGGGTAATACACTTGGGGTCAGGGAGTACTTATAAAGGGGTTAGAATAACTTACTTGCGGTCAGAGAGTACATATTAAGGGGCTAGGATAACTCACTTGAAGTCAGGGAGTACTTATAAAGGGGCCTAGGGTAACTCACTTAGTGTCAGGGAGTACTACTATGGGACTAGGGTAACTTACTTGCGGTCAGAGAGTACATATAAAGGGGCTAGGATAACTCACTTGGGGTCAGGGGAGTACTTATAAAGGGGCTATGGTAACTCACTTAGTGTCAGGGAGTACTTACTATGGGACTAGGGTAACTTACTTGCGGTCAGAGAGTACATATAAAGGGGCTAGGATAACTCACTTGGGGTCAGGGAGAACTTATAAAGGGGCTATGGTAACTCACTTGGGGTCAGGGAGTACTTATAAAGGGGCTATGCTAACTCACTTGGGGGTCAGGTAGTACTACTATGGGACTAGGGTAACTTACTTGCGGTCAGGAAGTACATATAAAGGGGCTATGGTAACTCACTTGGGGTCAGAGAGTACTTATAAAGGGGCTATGGTAACTCACTTGAGGTCAGGGAGTACTACTATGGGACCAGTGGTAACTCACTTGGGACCAGGGTGTACTTATAAAGGGGCTAGGGTAACTCACTTGGGGTCAGGGAGTACATATAAAGGGGCTATGGTAACTCACTTGGGGTCAGGGAGTACTTATAAAGAGGCTATGGTAACTCACTTGGGGTCAGGGAGAACTTATAAAGGGCGTATGGTAACTCACTTGGGGTCAGAGAGTACTTATAAAGGGGCTATGGTAACTCACTTGAGGTCAGGGAGTACTACTATGGGACCAGGGTAACTCACTTGCAGTCAGAGAGTACATATCAAGGGGATAGGATAACTCACTTGGGGTCAGGGAGTACTTATAAAGGTGATATGGTAACTCGCTTGGGTTCAGGGAGTACTTATATGGGACCAGGGTAACTCACTTGGGGTCAGGGAGTACATATATAGGGGCTACGATACACACTTGGGGTCAAGGAGAACTTATAAAGGTGATATGGTAACTTACATGGGGTCAGGAAGTACTTATATGGGACTAGGGTAACTCAATTGCGGTCAGGGAGTACATATAAAGCGGCTAGGGTAACTCATTTGGAATATGGGAGTACATATAAAGGGGCTAGGATAACCACACTTGGGGTCAGGGAGTACTTATAAAGGGGCTAGGGTAACTCAATTGGGGTCAGGGAGTACTTATTTGGGACCAGGGGTAACTCACTTGTGGCCAGGGTGTACTTATAAAGGGGCTAGGGTAACTCCCTTGGGGTCAGGAAGTACATATAAAGAGGCTATGGTAACTCACTTGGGGTCAGGGAGTACTACAATGGGACCAGGGTAACTCACTTGCGATCAGAGAGTACATATAAAGTGGCTAGGATAACTCACTTGGGGTCAGGGAGTACTTATAAAGCTGATATGGTAACTCACTTGGGGTCAGGGAGTACTTATAAAGGGGCTAGGGTAACTCACTTGGGGTAAGGGAGTACATATAAAGGGGGCTATGGCAACTCACTTGGGGTCAGGGAGTACTACTATGGGACCAGGGTAACTCACTTGCGGTCAGAGGAGTACATATAAAGGGGCTAGGGTAACTCACTTGGGGTCAGGGAGTGCATATAAAGGGGCTATGGTAACTCACTTGGAGTCTGGGGAGTACTTATATGGGACAGGGTAACTCACTTGGAGCCAGGGTGTACTTTATAAAGGGGCTAGGGTAACTCACTTGGGGTCAGGGGAGTACATATAAGGGGGCTATGGTAACTCACTTGGGGTCAGAGAGTAACTACTATGGGACTAGGGTAACTTACTTGCGGTCAGAGAGTAAATATAAAGGGGCTAGGATAACTCACTTGGGGTCAGGGAGAACTTATAAAGGTGATATGGTAAATCACTTGGGGTCAGGGAGTACTTATAAAGGGGCTAGGGTAACTCTCTTGGGGTCAGGGAGTACATATAAAGGGGCTATGGTAACTCACTTGGGGTCAGTGAGTACTTAAAAAGGGGCTATGGTAACTCACTTGGGGTCAGGGAGTACTTATATGAGACTAGGGTAACACACATGGGGTCAGGGAGTTCTAATAAAGGGGTTAGATTAACTCACTTGCGGTCAGAGAGTACATATAAAAGGGGCTGGGATAACTCACTTGGGGTCCAGGGAGTACTTATAAGGGGGCTATGGTAACTCACTTGGGGTCAGGAAGTACTTCTATGGGATTAGGGTAACTCACTTGGGGTCAGGGAGTACTTTTATGGAACTAGGGTAACTCACTTGGGGTCAGGGGAGTACTTGTAAAGGGGCTACGGTAAACTAACTTGGGGTCAGGGAGTACTTATATGAGACTAGGGTAATACACTTGGGGTCAGAGAGTACTTATAAAGGGGTTAGAATAACTTACTTGCGGTCAGAGAGTACATATTAAGGGGCTAGGATAACTCACTTGAAGTCAGGGAGTACTTATAAAGGGGGATAGGGTAACTTACTTGCGGTCAGAGAGTACATATAAAGGGGCTAGGATAACTCACTTGGGGTCAGGGAGTACTTATAAAGGGGCTATGGTAACTCACTTAGTGTCAGGGAGTACTTTTATGGGACTAGGGTAACTCACTTGGGGTCAGGGAGTACATATAAAGGTGCTATGGTAACACACTTGGGGTCAGGGAGTACTTTTATGGGGACTAGGGTAACTCACTTGGGGTCAGGGAGAACATATAAAGGGGCTATGGTAACTCACTTGGGGTCAGGGAGTACTTATAAAGGGGCAATGGTAACTCACTTGGGGTCAGGGAGTACTTTTATGGGACTAGGGTAACTCACTTGGGGTCAGGGAGTACATATAAAGGGGCTATGGTAACTCACTTGGGGTCAGGGAGTACTTATAAAGGGGCAATGGTAACTCACTTGGGGTCAGGGAGTACATTTATGGGACTAGGGTAACTTACTTGCGGTCAGAGGGTACATATAAAGGGACTATGATAACTCACTTGGGGTCAGGTAGAACATATAAAGGGGCTATGGTAACTCACTTGGGGTCAGGGAGTACTTATAAAGGGGCAATGGTAACTCACTTGGGGTCAGGGAGTACTTTTATGGGACTAGGGTAACTCACTTGGGGTCAGGGAGTACATATAAAGGGGCTATGGTAACTCACTTGGGGTCAGGGAGTACTTATAAAGGGGCCAATGGTAACTCACTTGGGGTCAGGGAGTACATTTATGGGACTAGGGTAACTTACTTGCGGTCAGAGGGTACATATAAAGGGACTATGATAACTCACTTGGGGTCAGGGAGTACTACTATTGGACCAGGGTAACTCACTTGCGGTCAGAGAGTACATATAAAGTGGCTAGGGTAACTCACTTGGGGTCAGGGAGTACTACTATGGGACTAGGGTAACTCACTTGGGGCCAGGGTGTACTTATAAAGGGCTAGGGTAACTCACTTGGGGTCAGGGAGTACATATAAAGGTGCTATGGTAACTCACTTGGGGTCAGGGAGTACTTTTATGGGACTAGGGTAACTCACTTGGGGTCAGGGAGTAACATATAAAGGGGCTATGGTAACTCACTTGGGGTCAGGGAGTACTTATAAAGGGGCTATGGTAACTCACTTAGTATCAGGGAGTACTACTATGGGACTAGGGTAACTTACTTGCCGTCAGAGAGTACATATAAAGGGGGCTAGGATAACTCACTTGGGGTCAGGGAGTACTTATATGGGACTAGGGTAACTCACTTGGGGCCAGGGTGTACTTATAAAGGGCTAGGGTAACTCACTTGGGGTCAGGGAGTACATATAAAGGTGCTATGGTAACTCACTTGGGGTCAGGGAGTACTTTTATGGGACTAGGGTAACTCACTTGGGGTCAGGGAGTACATATAAAGGGGCTATGGTAACTCACTTGGGGTCAGGGAGTACATATAAAGGGGCTATGGTAACTCACTTGGGGTCAGGGAGTACTTATAAAGGGGCAATGGTAACTCACTTGGGGTCAGGGAGTACATTTATGGGACTAGGGTAACTTACTTGCGGTCGGAGGGTACATATAAAGGGACTATGATAACTCACTTGGGGTCAGGGAGTACTACTATGGGACCAGGGTAACTTACTTGCGGTCAGAGAGTAAATATAAAGGGGCTAGGATAACTCACTTGGGGTCAGGGAGAACTTATAAAGGTGATATGGTAAAATCACTTGGGGTCAGGGAGTACTTATATGGGACCAGGGTAACTCACTTGGGGCCAGGGTGTACTTTATAAAGGGGCTAGGGTAACCTCACTTGGGGTCAGGGAGTACATATAAGGGGGCTATGGTAACTCACTTGGGGTCAGGGAGTACTACTATGGGACTAGGGTAACTTACTTGCGGTCAGAGAGTAAATATAAAGGGGCCAGGATAACTCACTTGGGGTCAGGGAGAACTTATAAAGGTGATATGGTAAATCACTTGGGGTCAGGGAGTACTTATAAAGGGGCTAGGGTAACTCTCTTGGGGTCAGGGAGTACATATATAGGGGCTAGGATAACTCCACATTGGGTCAGGGAGTACTTAAAAAGGGGCTAGGGTAACTCACTTGGGGCCAGGGTGTGCTTATAAAGGGGCTAGGGTAACTCACTTGGGGTCAGGGAGTACATATAAAGGTGCTATGGTAACTCACTTGGGGTCAAGGAGTACTTTTATGGGACTAGGGTAACTCACTTGGGTTCAGGGAGTACATATAAAGGGGCTATGGTAACTCACTTGGGGTCAGGGAGTACTTATAAAGGGGCTAGGGTAACTCTCTTGGGTTCAGGGAGTACATATATAGGGGCTAGCATAACTCACTTGGGGTCAGGGTGTACTTAAAAAGGGCTAGGGTAACTCACTTGGGGCCAGGGTGTGGCTTATAAAGGGGCTAGGGTAACTCACTTGGGGTCAGGGAGTACATATAAAGGTGCTATGGTAACTCACTTGGGGTCAAGGAGTACTTTTATGGGACTAGGGTAACTCACTTGGGTTCAGGGAGTACATATAAAGGGGCTATGGTAACTCACTTGGGGTCAGGGAGTACTTATAAAGGGGCTATGGTAACTCACTTAGTGTCAGGGAGTACTACTATGGGACTAGGGTAACTTACTTGCCGTCAGAGAGTACATATAAAGGGGCTAGGATAACTCACTTGGGGTCATGGAGTACTACTATGGGATTAGGGTAACTTACTTGCGGTCAGAGAGTACATATGAAGGGGCTAGGATAACTCACTTTGGGTCAGGGAGTACTTATAAAGCTGATATGGTAACTCACTTGGGGCCAGGGTGTACTTAAAAAGGGCTAGGGTAACTCACTTGGGTTCAGGGAGTACATATAAAGGGGCTATGGTAACTCACTTGGGGTCAGTGAGTACTTATAAAGGGGCTATGGTAACTCACTTGGGGTCAGGGAGTACATATAAGGGGGCTATGGTAACTCACTTGGGGTCAGGGAGTACTACTATGGGACTAGGGGTAACTTACTTGCGGTCAGAGAGTAAATATAAAGGGGCCAGGATAACTCACTTGGGGTCAGGGAGAACTTATAAAGGTGATATGGTAAATCACTTGGGGTCAGGGAGTACTTATAAAGGGGCTAGGGTAACTCTCTTGGGGTCAGGGAGTACATATATAGGGGCTAGGATAACTCACTTTGGGTCAGGGAGTACTTATAAAGCTGATATGGTAACTCACTTGGGGTCAGGGTGTACTTAAAAAGGGGCTAGGGTAACTCACTTGGGGTCAGGGAGTACATATAAAGGGGCTTTGGTAACTCACTTGGGGTCAGTGAGTACTTATAAAGGGGCTATGGTAACTCACTTGGGGGTCAGGGGAGTACTTATAAAGGGGCTATGGTAACTCACTTGGGGTCAGGGAGTACTTATATGAGACTAGGGTAACACACTTGGGGTCAGGGGAGTACTAATAAAGGGGTTAGATTAACTCACTTGCGGACAGAGAGTACATATAAAGGGGCTGGGATAACTCACTTGGGGTCAGGGAGAACTTATAAGGGGGCTATGGTAACTCACTTGGGGTCAGGAAGTACTTCTATGGGATTAGGGTAACTCACTTGGGGACAGGGAGTACATATAAAGGGGCTATGGTAACTCACTTGGGGTCAGGGAGTACTACTATGGGACTAGGGTAACTTACTTGCGGTCAGAGAGTAAATATAAAGGGGCTAGGATAACTCACTTGGGGTCAGGGAGTACTTATAAAGGGGCTATGGTAACTCACTTGGGGTTAGGGAGTACTTATATGAGACTAGGGTAACACACTTGGGGTCAGGGAGTACTAATAAAGGGGTTAGATTAACTCACTTGCGGACAGAGAGTACATATAAAGGGGCTGGGATAACTCACTTGGGGTCAGGGAGAACTTATAAGGGGGCTATGGTAACTCACTTGGAGTCAGGAAGTACTTCTATGGGATTAGGGTAACTTACTTGCGGTCAGAGAGTAAATATAAAGGGGCCAGGATAACTCACTTGGGGTCAGGGAGAACTTATAAAGGTGATATGGTAAATCACTTGGGGTCAGGGAGTACTTATAAAGGGGCTAGGGTAACTCTCTTGGGGTCAGGGAGTACATATATAGGGGCTAGGATAACTCACATTGGGTCAGGGAGTACTTAAAAAGGGGCTAGGGGTAACTCACTTGGGGCCAGGGTGTGCTTATAAAGGGGCTAGGGTAACTCACTTGGGGTCAGGGAGTACATATAAAGGTGCTATGGTAACTCACTTGGGGTCAAGGAGTACTTTTATGGGACTAGGGTAACTCACTTGGGTTCAGGGAGTACATATAAAGGGGCTATGGTAACTCACTTGGGGTCAGGGAGTACTTATAAAGGGGCTAGGGTAACTCTCTTGGGGTCAGGGAGTACATATATAGGGGCTAGCATAACTCACTTGGGGGTCAGGGTGTACTTAAAAAGGGGCTAGGGTAACTCACTTGGGGCCAGGGTGTGCTTATAAAGGGGCTAGGGTAACTCACTTGGGGTCAGGGAGTACATATAAAGGTGCTATGGTAACTCACTTGGGGTCAAGGAGTACTTTTATGGGACTAGGGTAACTCACTTGGGTTCAGGGAGTACATATAAAGGGGCTATGGTAACTCACTTGGGGTCAGGGAGTACTTATAAAGGGGCTATGGTAACTCACTTAGTGTCAGGGAGTACTACTATGGGACTAGGGTAACTTACTTGCCGTCAGAGAGTACATATAAAGGGGCTAGGATAACTCACTTGGGGTCATGGAGTACTACTATGGGATTAGGGTAACTTACTTGCGGTCAGAGAGTACATATGAAGGGGCTAGGATAACTCACTTTGGGTCAGGGAGTACTTATAAAGCTGATATGGTAACTCACTTGGGGCCAGGGTGTACTTAAAAAGGGGCTAGGGTAACTCACTTGGGTTCAGGGAGTACATATAAAGGGGCTATGGTAACTCACTTGGGGTCAGTGAGTACTTATAAAGGGGCTATGGTAACTCACTTGGGGTCAGGGAGTACATATAAGGGGGCTAT
>NW_027117238.1:0-22941 GCF_024137725.1 Prorops nasuta
GTCACCTGGGGTCATTGAGTACTTATATAGGACTAGGGGGGGTCACATGGGGTCATTGAGTACTTATATAGGACTAGGGGGGTCACATGTTGTCATTGAGTACTTATATAGGACATGGGGTGGTCACGTGGGGTCATTGAGTACTTATATAGGACTAGGGGGGTCACATGGGGTCATTGAGTACTTATATAGGACATGGGGGGATCACGAGGGGTCATTGAGTACTTATATAGGACATGGGGGGGTCACGTGGGGTCATTGAGTACTTATATAGGACTAGGATGGGTCACATGGGGTCATTGAGTACTTATATAGGACTAGGGGGGTCACATGGGGTCTTTGAGTGCTTATATAGGACTAGGGTGGGTCACATGGGGTCATTGAGTACTTATATAGGACATGGGGGGGTCACATGGGGTCTTTGAGTGCTTATATAGGACTAGGGTGGGTCACATGAGGTCATTGAGTACTTATATAGGACTAGGGGGGGTCACATGGGGTCATTGAGTACTTATATAGGACTAGGGTGGGTCACATGGGGTCATTGAGTACTTATATAGGGCTAGGGGAGTCACATGGGTTCATTGAGTACTTATATAGGACATGGGGGGGACACATGGGGTCATTGAGTACTTATATAGGACTAGGGTGTGTCACATGGGGTCATTGAGTACTTATATAGGACTAGGGTGGGTCACATGGGGTCATTGAGTACTTATATAGGGCTAGGGGGGTCACATGGGGTCATTGAGTACTTATATAGGACTAGGGTGGGTCACATGTGGTCATTGAGTACTTATATAGGACTAGGGGGGTCACATGTGGTCATTGAGTACTTATATAGGACTAGGATGGGTCACATGGGGTCATTGAGTACTTATATAGGACATGGGGGGGACACATGGGGTCATTGAGTACTTATATAGGACTAGGGTGTGTCACATGGGGTCATTGAGTACTTATATAGGACTAGGGTGGGTCACATGGGCTCATTGAGTACTTATATAGGACATGGGGGGGTCACATGGGGTCTTTGAGTGCTTATATAGGACTAGGGTGGGTCACATGAGGTCATTGAGTACTTATATAGGGCTAGGGTGGTCACATGGGGTCATTGAGTACTTATATAGGACTAGGGTGGGTCACATGGGGTCATTGAGTACTTATATAGGACTAGGGTGGGACACATGGGATCATTGAGTACTTATATAGGGCTAGGGGGGTCACATGTTGTCATTGAGTACTTATATAGGACATGGGGTGGTCACGTGGGGTCATTGAGTACTTATATAGGACATGGGGGGATCACGAGGGGTCATTGAGTACTTATATAGGACTAGGATCGGTCACATGGGGTCATTGAGTACTTATATAGGACTAGGGGGGGTCACATGGGGTCTTTGAGTGCTTATATAGGACTAGGGTGGGTCACATGGGGTCATTGAGTACTTATATAGGACTAAGGTGTGTCACATGGGGTCATTGAGTACTTATATAGGACTAGGGTGGGTCACATGGGGTCATTGAGTACTTATATAGGGCTAGGGGGGTCACATGGGGTCATTGAGTACTTATATAGGACTAGGGTAGGTCACATGTGGTCATTGAGTACTTATATAGGACTAGGGGGGTCACATGTGGTCATTGAGTACTTATATAGGACTAGGATGGGTCACATGTGGTCATTGAGTACTTATATAGGACTAGGGGGGGTCACATGGGGTCATTGAGTACTTATATAGGACTAGGGGGGGTCACATGGGGTCATTGAGTACTTATATAGGACTAGGGGGGGTCACATGGGGTCATTGAGTACTTATATATGACATGGGGTGGTCACGTGGGGTCATTGAGTACTTATATAGGGCTAGGGGGGTCACATGTGGTCATTGAGTACTTATATAGGACATGGGGGGATCACGAGGGGTCATTGAGTACTTATATAGGACATGGGGGGGTCACGTGGGGTCATTGAGTACTTATATAGGACTAGGGTGGGTCACATGGGGTCATTGAGTACTTATATAGGGCTAGGGGGGTCACATGGGGTCATTGAGTACTTATATAGGACTAGGGGGGTCACATGTTGTCATTGAGTACTTATATAGGACATGGGGTGGTCACGTGGGGTCATTGAGTACTTATATAGGACTAGGGGGGTCACATGGGGTCATTGAGTACTTATATAGGACATGGGGGGATCACGAGGGGTCATTGAGTACTTATATAGGACATGGGGGGGTCACGTGGGGTCATTGAGTACTTATATAGGACTAGGATGGGTCACATGGGGTCATTGAGTACTTATATAGGACTAGGGGGGGTCACATGGGGTCTTTGAGTGCTTATATAGGACTAGGGTGGGTCACATGGGGTCATTGAGTACTTATATAGGACATGGGGGGGTCACATGGGGTCTTTGAGTGCTTATATAGGACTAGGGTGGGTCACATGAGGTCATTGAGTACTTATATAGGACTAGGGGGAGTCACATGGGGTCATTGAGTACTTATATAGGACTAGGGTGGGTCACATGGGGTCATTGAGTACTTATATAGGGCTAGGGGGGTCACATGGGGTCATTGAGTACTTATATAGGACATGGGGGGGACACATGGGGTCATTGAGTACTTATATAGGACTAGGGTGTGTCACATGGGGTCATTGAGTACTTATATAGGACTAGGGTGGGTCACATGGGGTCATTGAGTACTTATATAGGGCTAGGGGGGTCACATGGGGTCATTGAGTACTTATATAGGACTAGGGTGGGTCACATGTGGTCATTGAGTACTTATATAGGACTAGGGGGGTCACATGTGGTCATTGAGTACTTATATAGGACTAGGATGGGTCACATGGGGTCATTGAGTACTTATATAGGACATGGGGGGGACACATGGGGTCATTGAGTACTTATATAGGACTAGGGTGTGTCACATGGGGTCATTGAGTACTTATATAGGACTAGGGTGGGTCACATGGGCTCATTGAGTACTTATATAGGACATGGGGGGGTCACATGGGGTCTTTGAGTGCTTATATAGGACTAGGGTGGGTCACATGAGGTCATTGAGTACTTATATAGGGCTAGGGTGGTCACATGGGGTCATTGAGTACTTATATAGGACTAGGGTGGGTCACATGGGGTCATTGAGTACTTATATAGGACTAGGGTGGGACCCATGGGATCATTGAGTACTTATATAGGGCTAGGGGGGTCACATGTTGTCATTGAGTACTTATATAGGACATGGGGTGGTCACGTGGGGTCATTGAGTACTTATATAGGACATGGGGGGATCACGAGGGGTCATTGAGTACTTATATAGGACTAGGATCGGTCACATGGGGTCATTGAGTACTTATATAGGACTAGGGGGGGTCACATGGGGTCTTTGAGTGCTTATATAGGACTAGGGTGGGTCACATGGGGTCATTGAGTACTTATATAGGACTAAGGTGTGTCACATGGGGTCATTGAGTACTTATATAGGACTAGGGTGGGTCACATGGGGTCATTGAGTACTTATATAGGGCTAGGGGGGTCACATGGGGTCATTGAGTACTTATATAGGACTAGGGTAGGTCACATGTGGTCATTGAGTACTTATATAGGACTAGGGGGGTCACATGTGGTCATTGAGTACTTATATAGGACTAGGATGGGTCACATGGGGTCATTGAGTACTTATATAGGACTAGGGGGGGTCACATGGGGTCATTGAGTACTTATATAGAACTAGTGTGGGTCACCTGGGGTCATTGAGTACTTATATAGGACTAGGGTGGTCACATGGGGTCATTGAGTACTTATATAGGACTAGGGTGGGTCACATGGGGTCATTGAGTACTTATATAGGGCTAGGGTGGTCACATGGGGTCATTGAGTACTTATATAGGACTAGGGTGGGTCACATGGGGTCATTGAGTACTTATATAGGACTAGGGTGGGACCACATGGGATCATTGAGTACTTATATAGGACTAGGGGGGTCACCTGGGGTCATTGAGTACTTATATAGGACTAGGGGGGGTCACATGGGGTCATTGAGTACTTATATATGACATGGGGTGGTCACGTGGGGTCATTGAGTACTTATATAGGACTAGGGTGGGTCACATGGGGTCATTGAGTACTTATATAGGGCTAGGGTGGTCACATGGGGTCATTGAGTACTTATATAGGACTAGGGTGGGTCACATGGGGTCATTGAGTACTTATATAGGACTAGGGTGGGACACATGGGATCATTGAGTACTTATATAGGACTAGGGGGGTCACCTGGGGTCATTGAGTACTTATATAGGACTAGGGGGGGGTCACATGGGGTCATTGAGTACTTATATATGACATGGGGTGGTCACGTGGGGTCATTGAGTACTTATATAGGACAAGGGGGGTCACATGGGGTCATTGAGTACTTATATAGGACATGGGGGGATCACGAGGGGTCATTGAGTACTTATATAGGACTAGGGGGGTCACATGGGGTCATTGAGTACTTATATAGGACTAGGGGGGGTCACATGGGGTCATTGAGTACTTATATAGGGCTAGGGGGGTCACATGGGGTCATTGAGTACTTATATAGGGCTAGGGGGGTCACCTGGGGTCATTGAGTACTTATATAGGACTAGGGGGGGTCACATGGGGTCATTGAGTACTTATATATGACATGGGGTGGTCACGTGGGGTCATTGAGTACTTATATAGGACAAGGGGGGTCACATGGGGTCATTGAGTACTTATATAGGACATGGGGTGGTCACGTGGGGTCATTGCGTACTTATATAGGACTAGGGGGGTCACATGGGGTCATTGAGTACTTATATAGGACTAGGGGGGGTCACATGGGGTCATTGAGTACTTATATAGGGCTAGGGGGGTCACATGGGGTCATTGAGTACTTATATAGGGCTAGGGGGGTCACATGGGGTCATTGAGTACTTATATAGGACATGGGGGGGACACATGGGGTCATTGAGTACTTATATAGGACTAGGGTGTGTCACATGGGGTCATTGAGTACTTATATAGGACTAGGGTGGGTCACATGGGGTCATTGAGTACTTATATAGGGCTAGGGGGGTCACATGGGGTCATTGAGTACTTATATAGGACTAGGGTGGGTCACATGGGGTCATTGAGTACTTATATAGGGCTAGGGGGGTCACATGGGGTCATTGAGTACTTATATAGGACTAGGGTGGGTCACATGGGGTCATTGAGTACTTATATAGGGCTAGGGTGGTCACATGGGGTCATTGAGTACTTATATAGAACTAGGGTGGGTCACATGGGGTCATTGAGTACTTATATAGGACTAGGGTGGGACACATGGGATCATTGAGTACTTATATAGGACTAGGGGGGGTCACATGGGGTCATTGAGTACTTATATAGGGCTAGGGGGGTCACATGGGGTCATTGAGTACTTATATAGGGCTAGGGGGGTCACATGGGGTCATTGAGTACTTATATAGGACATGGGGGGGACACATGGGGTCATTGAGTACTTATATAGGACTAGGGTGTGTCACATGGGGTCATTGAGTACTTATATAGGACTAGGGTGGGTCACATGGGGTCATTGAGTACTTATATAGGACTAGGGGGGGTCACATGGGGTCATTGAGTACTTATATAGGACTAGGGGGGTCACATGTTGTCATTGAGTACTTATATAGGACATGGGGTGGTCACGTGGGGTCATTGAGTACTTATATAGGACTAGGGGGGTCACATGGGGTCATTGAGTACTTATATAGGACATGGGGGGGACACATGGGGTCATTGAGTACTTATATAGGACTAGGGTGTGTCACATGGGGTCATTGAGTACTTATATAGGACTAGGGTGGGTCACATGGGGTCATTGAGTACTTATATAGGGCTAGGGGGGTCACATGGGGTCATTGAGTACTTATATAGGACTAGGGTGGGTCACATGTGGTCATTGAGTACTTATATAGGACTAGGGGGGTCACATGTGGTCATTGAGTACTTATATAGGACTAGGATGGGTCACATGGGGTCATTGAGTACTTATATAGGACATGGGGGGGACACATGGGGTCATTGAGTACTTATATAGGACTAGGGTGTGTCACATGGGGTCATTGAGTACTTATATAGGACTAGGGTGGGTCACATGGGCTCATTGAGTACTTATATAGGACATGGGGGGGTCACATGGGGTCTTTGAGTGCTTATATAGGACTAGGGTGGGTCACATGAGGTCATTGAGTACTTATATAGGGCTAGGGTGGGTCACATGGGGTCATTGAGTACTTATATAGGGCTAGGGGGGTCACATGGGGTCATTGAGTACTTATATAGGACATGGGGGGGGACACATGGGGTCATTGAGTACTTATATAGGACTAGGGTGTGTCACATGGGGTCATTGAGTACTTATATAGGACTAGGGTGGGTCACATGGGGTCATTGAGTACTTATATAGGGCTAGGGGGGTCACATGGGGTCATTGAGTACTTATATAGGACTAGGGTGGGTCACATGTGGTCATTGAGTACTTATATAGGACTAGGGGGGTCACATGTGGTCATTGAGTACTTATATAGGACTAGGATGGGTCACATGGGGTCATTGAGTACTTATATAGGACATGGGGGGGACACATGGGGTCATTGAGTACTTATATAGGACTAGGGTGTGTCACATGGGGTCATTGAGTACTTATATAGGACTAGGGTGGGTCACATGGGCTCATTGAGTACTTATATAGGACATGGGGGGGTCACATGGGGTCTTTGAGTGCTTATATAGGACTAGGGTGGGTCACATGAGGTCATTGAGTACTTATATAGGGCTAGGGTGGTCACATGGGGTCATTGAGTACTTATATAGGACTAGGGTGGGTCACATGGGGTCATTGAGTACTTATATAGGACTAGGGTGGGACCCATGGGATCATTGAGTACTTATATAGGGCTAGGGGGGTCACATGTTGTCATTGAGTACTTATATAGGACATGGGGTGGTCACGTGGGGTCATTGAGTACTTATATAGGACATGGGGGGATCACGAGGGGTCATTGAGTACTTATATAGGACTAGGATCGGTCACATGGGGTCATTGAGTACTTATATAGGACTAGGGGGGGTCACATGGGGTCTTTGAGTGCTTATATAGGACTAGGGTGGGTCACATGGGGTCATTGAGTACTTATATAGGACTAAGGTGTGTCACATGGGGTCATTGAGTACTTATATAGGACTAGGGTGGGTCACATGGGGTCATTGAGTACTTATATAGGGCTAGGGGGGTCACATGGGGTCATTGAGTACTTATATAGGACTAGGGTAGGTCACATGTGGTCATTGAGTACTTATATAGGACTAGGGGGGTCACATGTGGTCATTGAGTACTTATATAGGACTAGGATGGGTCACATGGGGTCATTGAGTACTTATATAGGACTAGGGGGGGTCACATGGGGTCATTGAGTACTTATATAGAACTAGTGTGGGTCACCTGGGGTCATTGAGTACTTATATAGGACTAGGGTGGTCACATGGGGTCATTGAGTACTTATATAGGACTAGGGTGGGTCACATGGGGTCATTGAGTACTTATATAGGGCTAGGGTGGTCACATGGGGTCATTGAGTACTTATATAGGACTAGGGTGGGTCACATGGGGTCATTGAGTACTTATATAGGACTAGGGTGGGACACATGGGATCATTGAGTACTTATATAGGACTAGGGGGGTCACCTGGGGTCATTGAGTACTTATATAGGACTAGGGGGGGTCACATGGGGTCATTGAGTACTTATATATGACATGGGGTGGTCACGTGGGGTCATTGAGTACTTATATAGGACAAGGGGGGTCACATGGGGTCATTGAGTACTTATATAGGACATGGGGGGATCACGAGGGGTCATTGAGTACTTATATAGGACATGGGGGGGTCACGTGGGGTCATTGAGTACTTATATAGGACTAGGATGGGTCACATGGGGTCATTGAGTACTTATATAGGACTAGGGGGGGTCACATGGGGTCTTTGAGTGCTTATATAGGACTAGGGTGGGTCACATGGGGTCATTGAGTACTTATATAGGACATGGGGGGGTCACATGGGGTCATTGAGTATTTATATAGGGCTAGGGGGGTCACATGGGGTCATTGAGTACTTATATAGGACATGGGGGGGACACATGGGGTCATTGAGTACTTATATAGGACTAGGGTGTGTCACGTGGGGTCATTGAGTACTTATATAGGACTAGGGTGGGTCACATGGGGTCATTGAGTACTTATATAGGGCTAGGGGGGTCACATGGGGTCATTGAGTACTTATATAGGACTAGGGTGGGTCACATGTGGTCATTGAGTACTTATATAGGACTAGGGGGGTCACATGTGGTCATTGAGTACTTATATAGGAGGAAGGGGGGGTCACATGGGGTTATGGAGTACTTATATAGGAGGAAGGGGGGGTCACATGGGGTCATTGAGTACTTATATAGGACTAGTGTGTGTCACCTGGGGTCATTGAGTACTTATACAGGACTAGGGTGGGCCACATGGGGTCATTGAGTACTTATATAGGACTAGGTTGGGTCACATGGGGACATTGAGTACTTATATAAGACTAGGGTGGGTCACATGGGGTCATTGAGTACTTATATAGGACTAGGGGGGACACATGGGGTCATTGAGTACTTATATAGGACATGGGGGGTCACATGGGGTCATTAAGTACTAATATAGGACTAGGGTGGGTCACATGGGGTCATTGAGTACTTATATAAGACTAGGGGGGTCACATGGGGTCATTGAGTACTTATATTGGACATGGGGGGGTCACATGGGGTCATTGAGTACTTATATAGGACTAGGGGGGGTCACATGGGGTCATTGAGTACTTATATTGGACTAGTGTGGGTCACCTGGGGTCATTGAGTACTTATATAGGACTAGGGTGGGTCACAAGGGGTCATTGAGTACTTATATAGGACGAGGGTGGGTCACCTGGGGTCATTGAGTACTTATATAGGACTAGGTTGGGTCACATGGTATCATTGAGTACTTATATAGGACGAGGGTGGGTCACCTGCGGTCATTGAGTACTTATATAGGACTAGGGGGGGTCATGAGGGGTCATTGAGTACTTATATTGGACTAGGGTGCTTCACATAGGGTCATTGAGTACTTATATAGGACTAGGTGGGTCACATGGGGTCATTGAGTACTTATATAGGACTAGGGGGGGTCACATGGGGTCATTGAGTACTTATATAGGACTAGGGGGGACACATGGGGTCATTGAGTACTTATATAGGACATGGGGGGTCACATGGGGTCATTAAGTACTTATATAGGACTAGGGTGGGTCACATGGGGTCATTGAGTACTTATATAGGACTAGGGGGGGGTCACATGGGGTCATTGAGTACTTATATAGGACTAGGGTGGGTCACATGGGGTCATTGAGTACTTATATAGGACTAGGGGGGTCACATGGGGTCATTGAGAATTTATATAGGACTAGGGTTGGTCATCTGTGGTCATTGAGTACTTATATAGGACTAGGGTGGCTGACCTGGGGTCATTGAGTACTTATGTAGGACTAGGTGGGTTCACATGGGGTCATTGAGTACTTATATAGGACTAGTGTGGGTCACCTGGGGTCATTGAGTACTTATATAGGACTAGGGTGGGTCACCTGGGGTCATTGAGTACTTATATAGGACTAGTGTGGGTCACCTGGGGTCATTGAGTACTTATATAGGACTAGGGAGGGTCACCTGTGGTCATTGAGTACTTATATAGGACTAGGGGGGGTCATGTGGGGTCATTGAGTACTTATATAGGACTAGGGTGGGTCACATGGGTTCATTGAGTACTTATATAAGACTAGGGTGGGTCACATGGGGTCATTGAGTACTTATATAAGACTAGGGGGGGTCACATGGGGTCATTGAGTACTTATATAGGACTAGGGTGGGTCACATGGGGTCATTGAGTACTTATATAGGACTAGGGGAAATCACATGGGGTCATTGAGTACTTATATAGGACTAGGGGGCGTCACATGGGGTCATTGAGTACTTATATAGGACATGGGGGGGATCACGAGGGGTCATTGAGTACTTATATAGGACATGGGGGGGTCACGTGGGGTCATTGAGTACTTATATAGGACTAGGATGGGTCACATGGGGTCATTGAGTACTTATATAGGACTAGGGGGGGTCATATGGGGTCATTGAGTACTTATATAGGACTAAGGGGGTCACATGGGGTCATTGAGTACTTATATAGGACATGGGGGGGGTCACATTGGGTCTTTGAGTACTTATATAGGACTAGGGTTGGTCACATGAGGTCATTGAGTACTTATATAGGACTAGGGGGGGGTCACATGGGGTCATTGAGTACTTATATAGGACTAGGGTGGGTCACATGGGGTCATTGAGTACTTATATAGGGCTAGGGTGGTCACATGGGGTCATTGAGTACTTATATAGGACTAGTGTGGGTCACATGGGGTCATTGAGTACTTATATAGGACTAGGGTGGGACACATGGGATCATTGAGTACTTATATAGGACTAGGGGGGTCACATGGGGTCATTGAGTACTTATATAGGACTAGGGGGGTCACATGTTGTCATTGAGTACTTATATAGGACATGGGGTGGTCACGTGGGGTCATTGAGTACTTATATAGGACTAGGGGGGTCACATGGGGTCATTGAGTACTTATATAGGACATGGGGGTGTCATGTGGGGTCATTGAGTACTTATATAAAACTAAGGGGGTCACATGGGGTCATTGAGTACTTATATAGGACATGGGGGGGTCACATGGGGTCTTTGAGTGCTTATATAGGACTAGGGTGGGTCACATGAGGTCATTGAGTACTTATATAGGACTAGGGGGGGTCACATGGGGTCATTGAGTACTTATATAGGACTAGGGTGGGTCACATGGGGTCATTGAGTACTTATATAGGGCTAGGGGGGTCACATGGGGTCATTGAGTACTTATATAGGACTAAGGGGGTCACATGGGGTCATTGAGTACTTATATAGGACATGGGGGGGGTCACATTGGGTCTTTGAGTACTTATATAGGACTAGGGTGGGTCACATGAGGTCATTGAGTACTTATATAGGACTAGGGGGGGTCACATGGGGTCATTGAGTACTTATATAGGACTAGGGTGGGTCACATGGGGTCATTGAGTACTTATATAGGACATGGGGGGGTCACATGGGGTCTTTGAGTGCTTATATAGGACTAGGGTGGGTCACATGAGGTCATTGAGTACTTATATAGGGCTAGGGTGGTCACATGGGGTCATTGAGTACTTATATAGGACTAGGGTGGGTCACATGGGGTCATTGAGTACTTATATAGGACTAGGGTGGGACACATGGGATCATTGAGTACTTATATAGGGCTAGGGGGGTCACATGTTGTCATTGAGTACTTATATAGGACATGGGGTGGTCACGTGGGGTCATTGAGTACTTATATAGGACATGGGGGGATCACGAGGGGTCATTGAGTACTTATATAGGACTAAGATCGGTCACATGGGGTCATTGAGTACTTATATAGGACTAGGGGGGGTCACATGGGGTCTTTGAGTGCTTATATAGGACTAGGGTGGGTCACATGGGGTCATTGAGTACTTATATAGGACTAAGGTGTGTCACATGGGGTCATTGAGTACTTATATAGGACTAGGGTGGGTCACATGGGGTCATTGAGTACTTATATAGGGCTAGGGGGGTCACATGGGGTCATTGAGTACTTATATAGGACTAGGGTAGGTCACATGTGGTCATTGAGTACTTATATAGGACTAGGGGGGTCACATGTGGTCATTGAGTACTTATATAGGACTAGGATGGGTCACATGGGGTCATTGAGTACTTATATAGGACTAGGGGGGGTCACATGGGGTCATTGAGTACTTATATAGAACTAGTGTGGGTCACCTGGGGTCATTGAGTACTTATATAGGACTAGGGTGGTCACATGGGGTCATTGAGTACTTATATAGGACTAGGGTGGGTCACATGGGGTCATTGAGTACTTATATAGGGCTAGGGTGGTCACATGGGGTCATTGAGTACTTATATAGGACTAGGGTGGGTCACATGGGGTCATTGAGTACTTATATAGGACTAGGGTGGGACACATGGGATCATTGAGTACTTATATAGGACTAGGGGGGTCACCTGGGGTCATTGAGTACTTATATAGGACTAGGGGGGGTCACATGGGGTCATTGAGTACTTATATATGACATGGGGTGGTCACGTGGGGTCATTGAGTACTTATATAGGACAAGGGGGGTCACATGGGGTCATTGAGTACTTATATAGGACATGGGGGGATCACGAGGGGTCATTGAGTACTTATATAGGACTAGGGTAGGTCACATGTGGTCATTGAGTACTTATATAGGACTAGGGGGGTCACATGTGGTCATTGAGTACTTATATAGGACTAGGATGGGTCACATGGGGTCATTGAGTACTTATATAGGACTAGGGGGGGTCACATGGGGTCATTGAGTACTTATATAGAACTAGTGTGGGTCACCTGGGGTCATTGAGTACTTATATAGGACTAGGGTGGTCACATGGGGTCATTGAGTACTTATATAGGACTAGGGTGGGTCACATGGGGTCATTGAGTACTTATATAGGGCTAGGGTGGTCACATGGGGTCATTGAGTACTTATATAGGACTAGGGTGGGTCACATGGGGTCATTGAGTACTTATATAGGGCTAGGGGGGTCACATGGGGTCATTGAGTACTTATATAGGACTAGGGTAGGTCACATGTGGTCATTGAGTACTTATATAGGACTAGGGGGGTCACATGTGGTCATTGAGTACTTATATAGGACTAGGATGGGTCACATGGGGTCATTGAGTACTTATATAGGACTAGGGGGGGTCACATGGGGTCATTGAGTACTTATATAGAACTAGTGTGGGTCACCTGGGGTCATTGAGTACTTATATAGGACTAGGGTGGTCACATGGGGTCATTGAGTACTTATATAGGACTAGGGTGGGTCACATGGGGTCATTGAGTACTTATATAGGGCTAGGGTGGTCACATGGGGTCATTGAGTACTTATATAGGACTAGGGTGGGTCACATGGGGTCATTGAGTACTTATATAGGACTAGGGTGGGACACATGGGATCATTGAGTACTTATATAGGACTAGGGGGGTCACCTGGGGTCATTGAGTACTTATATAGGACTAGGGGGGGTCACATGGGGTCATTGAGTACTTATATATGACATGGGGTGGTCACGTGGGGTCATTGAGTACTTATATAGGACAAGGGGGGTCACATGGGGTCATTGAGTACTTATATAGGACATGGGGGGATCACGAGGGGTCATTGAGTACTTATATAGGACATGGGGGGGTCACGTGGGGTCATTGAGTACTTATATAGGACTAGGATGGGTCACATGGGGTCATTGAGTACTTATATAGGACTAGGGGGGGTCACATGGGGTCTTTGAGTGCTTATATAGGACTAGGGTGGGTCACATGGGGTCATTGAGTACTTATATAGGACATGGGGGGGTCACATGGGGTCATTGAGTATTTATATAGGGCTAGGGGGGTCACATGGGGTCATTGAGTACTTATATAGGACATGGGGGGGACACATGGGGTCATTGAGTACTTATATAGGACTAGGGTGTGTCACGTGGGGTCATTGAGTACTTATATAGGACTAGGGTGGGTCACATGGGGTCATTGAGTACTTATATAGGGCTAGGGGGGTCACATGGGGTCATTGAGTACTTATATAGGACTAGGGTGGGTCACATGTGGTCATTGAGTACTTATATAGGACTAGGGGGGTCACATGTGGTCATTGAGTACTTATATAGGAGGAAAGGGGGGTCACATGGGGTTATGGAGTACTTATATAGGAGGAAGGGGGGGTCACATGGGGTCATTGAGTACTTATATAGGACTAGTGTGTGTCACCTGGGGTCATTGAGTACTTATACAGGACTAGGGTGGGCCACATGGGGTCATTGAGTACTTATATAGGACTAGGTTGGGTCACATGGGGACATTGAGTACTTATATAAGACTAGGGTGGGTCACATGGGGTCATTGAGTACTTATATAGGACTAGGGGGGACACATGGGGTCATTGAGTACTTATATAGGACATGGGGGGTCACATGGGGTCATTAAGTACTAATATAGGACTAGGGTGGGTCACATGGGGTCATTGAGTACTTATATAGGACTAGGGGGGGGGTCACATGGGGTCATTGAGTACTTATATAGGACTAGGGTGGGTCACAAGGGGTCATTGAGTAATTATATAGGACTAGGGTGGGTCACATGGGGTCATTGAGTACTTATATAGGACTAGGGGGGTCACATGGGGTCATTGAGTACTTATATTGGACATGGAGGGATCACATGGGGTCATTGAGTACTTATATAGGACTAGGGGGGGTCACATGGGGTCATTGAGTACTTATATTGGACTAGTGTGGGTCACCTGGGGTCATTGAGTACTTATATAGGACTAGGGTGGGTCACAAGGGGTCATTGAGTACTTATATAGGACGAGGGTGGGTCACCTGGGGTCATTGAGTACTTATATAGGACTAGGTTGGGTCACATGGTATCATTGAGTACTTATATAGGACGAGGGTGGGTCACCTGCGGTCATTGAGTACTTATATAGGACTAGGGGGGGTCATGAGGGGTCATTGAGTACTTATATAGGACTAGGGTGCTTCACATAGGGTCATTGAGTACTTATATAGGACTAGGTGGGTCACATGGGGTCATTGAGTACTTATATAGGACTAGGGGGGGTCACATGGGGTCATTGAGTACTTATATAGGACTAGGGGGGACACATGGGGTCATTGAGTACTTATATAGGACATGGGGGGTCACATGGGGTCATTAAGTACTTATATAGGACTAGGGTGGGCCACATGGGGTCATTGAGTACTTATATAGGACTAGGGGGGGGTCACATGGGGTCATTGAGTACTTATATAGGACTAGGGTGGGTCACATGGGGTCATTGAGTACTTATATAGGACTAGGGGGGTCACATGGGGTCATTGAGAATTTATATAGGACTAGGGTTGGTCATCTGTGGTCATTGAGTACTTATATAGGACTAGGGTGGCTGACCTGGGGTCATTGAGTACTTATGTAGGACTAGGTGGGTTCACATGGGGTCATTGAGTACTTATATAGGACTAGTGTGGGTCACCTGGGGTCATTGAGTACTTATATAGGACTAGGGTGGGTCACCTGGGGTCATTGAGTACTTATATAGGACTAGTGTGGGTCACCTGGGGTCATTGAGTACTTATATAGGACTAGGGAGGGTCACCTGGGGTCATTGAGTACTTATATAGGACTAGGGGGGGTCATGTGGGGTCATTGAGTACTTATATAGGACTAGGGTGGGTCACATGGGTTCATTGAGTACTTATATAAGACTAGGGTGGGTCACATGGGGTCATTGAGTACTTATATAAGACTAGGGGGGGTCACATGGGGTCATTGAGTACTTATATAGGACTAGGGTGGGTCACATGGGGTCATTGAGTACTTATATAGGACTAGGGGAAGTCACATGGGGTCATTGAGTACTTATATAGGACTAGGGGGCGTCACATGGGGTCATTGAGTACTTATATAGGACATGGGGGGATCACGAGGGGTCATTGAGTACTTATATAGGACATGGGGGGGTCACGTGGGGTCATTGAGTACTTATATAGGACTAGGATGGGTCACATGGGGTCATTGAGTACTTATATAGGACTAGGGGGGGTCATATGGGGTCATTGAGTACTTATATAGGACTAAGGGGGTCACATGGGGTCATTGAGTACTTATATAGGACATGGGGGGGGTCACATTGGGTCTTTGAGTACTTATATAGGACTAGGGTTGGTCACATGAGGTCATTGAGTACTTATATAGGACTAGGGGGGGTCACATGGGGTCATTGAGTACTTATATAGGGCTAGGGGGGTCACATGGGGTCATTGAGTACTTATATAGGGCTAGGGGGGTCACATGGGGTCATTGAGTACTTATATAGGACATGGGGGGGACACATGGGGTCATTGAGTACTTATATAGGACTAGGGTGTGTCACATGGGGTCATTGAGTACTTATATAGGACTAGGGTGGGTCACATGGGGTCATTGAGTACTTATATAGGGCTAGGGGGGTCACATGGGGTCATTGAGTACTTATATAGGACTAGGGTGGGTCACATGGGGTCATTGAGTACTTATATAGGGCTAGGGGGGTCACATGGGGTCATTGAGTACTTATATAGGAATAGGGTGGGTCACATGGGGTCATTGAGTACTTATATAGGGCTAGGGTGGTCACATGGGGTCATTGAGTACTTATATAGAACTAGGGTGGGTCACATGGGGTCATTGAGTACTTATATAGGACTAGGGTGGGACACATGGGATCATTGAGTACTTATATAGGACTAGGGGGGGTCACATGGGGTCATTGAGTACTTATATAGGGCTAGGGGGGTCACATGGGGTCATTGAGTACTTATATAGGGCTAGGGGGGTCACATGGGGTCATTGAGTACTTATATAGGACATGGGGGGGACACATGGGGTCATTGAGTACTTATATAGGACTAGGGTGTGTCACATGGGGTCATTGAGTACTTATATAGGACTAGGGTGGGTCACATGGGGTCATTGAGTACTTATATAGGACTAGGGGGGGTCACATGGGGTCATTGAGTACTTATATAGGACTAGGGGGGTCACATGTTGTCATTGAGTACTTATATAGGACATGGGGTGGTCACGTGGGGTCATTGAGTACTTATATAGGACTAGGGGGGTCACATGGGGTCATTGAGTACTTATATAGGACATGGGGGGATCACGAGGGGTCATTGAGTACTTATATAGGACATGGGGGGGTCACGTGGGGTCATTGAGTACTTATATAGGACTAGGATGGGTCACATGGGGTCATTGAGTACTTATATAGGACTAGGGGGGGTCACATGGGGTCATTGAGTACTTATATAGGACTAGGGTGGGACACATGGGATCATTGAGTACTTATATAGGACTAGGGGGGTCACCTGGGGTCATTGAGTACTTATATAGGACTAGGGGGGGTCACATGGGGTCATTGAGTACTTATATAGGACTAGGGGGGTCACATGTTGTCATTGAGTACTTATATAGGACATGGGGTGGTCACGTGGGGTCATTGAGTACTTATATAGGACTAGGGGGGTCACATGGGGTCATTGAGTACTTATATAGGACATGGGGGGATCACGAGGGGTCATTGAGTACTTATATAGGACATGGGGGGGTCACGTGGGGTCATTGAGTACTTATATAGGACTAGGATGGGTCACATGGGGTCATTGAGTACTTATATAGGACTAGGGGGGGTCACATGGGGTCTTTGAGTGCTTATATAGGACTAGGGTGGGTCACATGGGGTCATTGAGTACTTATATAGGACATGGGGGGGTCACATGGGGTCTTTGAGTGCTTATATAGGACTAGGGTGGGTCACATGAGGTCATTGAGTACTTATATAGGACTAGGGGGGGTCACATGGGGTCATTGAGTACTTATATAGGACTAGGGTGGGTCACATGGGGTCATTGAGTACTTATATAGGGCTAGGGGAGTCACATGGGGTCATTGAGTACTTATATAGGACATGGGGGGGACACATGGGGTCATTGAGTACTTATATAGGACTAGGGTGTGTCACATGGGGTCATTGAGTACTTATATAGGACTAGGGTGGGTCACATGGGGTCATTGAGTACTTATATAGGGCTAGGGGGGTCACATGGGGTCATTGAGTACTTATATAGGACTAGGGTGGGTCACATGTGGTCATTGAGTACTTATATAGGACTAGGGGGGTCACATGTGGTCATTGAGTACTTATATAGGACTAGGATGGGTCACATGGGGTCATTGAGTACTTATATAGGACATGGGGGGGACACATGGGGTCATTGAGTACTTATATAGGACTAGGGTGTGTCACATGGGGTCATTGAGTACTTATATAGGACTAGGGTGGGTCACATGGGCTCATTGAGTACTTATATAGGACATGGGGGGGTCACATGGGGTCTTTGAGTGCTTATATAGGACTAGGGTGGGTCACATGAGGTCATTGAGTACTTATATAGGGCTAGGGTGGTCACATGGGGTCATTGAGTACTTATATAGGACTAGGGTGGGTCACATGGGGTCATTGAGTACTTATATAGGACTAGGGTGGGACACATGGGATCATTGAGTACTTATATAGGGCTAGGGGGGTCACATGTTGTCATTGAGTACTTATATAGGACATGGGGTGGTCACGTGGGGTCATTGAGTACTTATATAGGACATGGGGGGATCACGAGGGGTCATTGAGTACTTATATAGGACTAGGATCGGTCACATGGGGTCATTGAGTACTTATATAGGACTAGGGGGGGTCACATGGGGTCTTTGAGTGCTTATATAGGACTAGGGTGGGTCACATGGGGTCATTGAGTACTTATATAGGACTAAGGTGTGTCACATGGGGTCATTGAGTACTTATATAGGACTAGGGTGGGTCACATGGGGTCATTGAGTACTTATATAGGGCTAGGGGGGTCACATGGGGTCATTGAGTACTTATATAGGACTAGGGTAGGTCACATGTGGTCATTGAGTACTTATATAGGACTAGGGGGGTCACATGTGGTCATTGAGTACTTATATAGGACTAGGATGGGTCACATGGGGTCATTGAGTACTTATATAGGACTAGGGGGGGGTCACATGGGGTCATTGAGTACTTATATAGAACTAGTGTGGGTCACCTGGGGTCATTGAGTACTTATATAGGACTAGGGTGGTCACATGGGGTCATTGAGTACTTATATAGGACTAGGGTGGGTCACATGGGGTCATTGAGTACTTATATAGGGCTAGGGTGGTCACATGGGGTCATTGAGTACTTATATAGGACTAGGGTGGGTCACATGGGGTCATTGAGTACTTATATAGGACTAGGGTGGGACACATGGGATCATTGAGTACTTATATAGGACTAGGGGGGTCACCTGGGGTCATTGAGTACTTATATAGGACTAGGGGGGGTCACATGGGGTCATTGAGTACTTATATATGACATGGGGTGGTCACGTGGGGTCATTGAGTACTTATATAGGACAAGGGGGGTCACATGGGGTCATTGAGTACTTATATAGGACATGGGGGGATCACGAGGGGTCATTGAGTACTTATATAGGACATGGGGGGGTCACGTGGGGTCATTGAGTACTTATATAGGACTAGGATGGGTCACATGGGGTCATTGAGTACTTATATAGGACTAGGGGGGGTCACATGGGGTCTTTGAGTGCTTATATAGGACTAGGGTGGGTCACATGGGGTCATTGAGTACTTATATAGGACATGGGGGGGTCACATGGGGTCATTGAGTATTTATATAGGGCTAGGGGGGTCACATGGGGTCATTGAGTACTTATATAGGACATGGGGGGGACACATGGGGTCATTGAGTACTTATATAGGACTAGGGTGTGTCACGTGGGGTCATTGAGTACTTATATAGGACTAGGGTGGGTCACATGGGGTCATTGAGTACTTATATAGGGCTAGGGGGGTCACATGGGGTCATTGAGTACTTATATAGGACTAGGGTGGGTCACATGTGGTCATTGAGTACTTATATAGGACTAGGGGGGTCACATGTGGTCATTGAGTACTTATATAGGAGGAAGGGGGGGTCACATGGGGTTATGGAGTACTTATATAGGAGGAAGGGGGGGTCACATGGGGTCATTGAGTACTTATATAGGACTAGTGTGTGTCACCTGGGGTCATTGAGTACTTATACAGGACTAGGGTGGGCCACATGGGGTCATTGAGTACTTATATAGGACTAGGTTGGGTCACATGGGGACATTGAGTACTTATATAAGACTAGGGTGGGTCACATGGGGTCATTGAGTACTTATATAGGACTAGGGGGGACACATGGGGTCATTGAGTACTTATATAGGACTAGGGTGGGTCACATGGGGTCATTGAGTACTTATATAGGGCTAGGGGGGTCACATGGGGTCATTGAGTACTTATATAGGACTAGGGTGGGTCACATGGGGTCATTGAGTACTTATATAGGGCTAGGGTGGTCACATGGGGTCATTGAGTACTTATATAGAACTAGGGTGGGTCACATGGGGTCATTGAGTACTTATATAGGACTAGGGTGGGACACATGGGATCATTGAGTACTTATATAGGACTAGGGGGGTCACCTGGGGTCATTGAGTACTTATATAGGACTAGGGGGGGTCACATGGGGTCATTGAGTACTTATATAGGACTAGGGGGGTCACATGTTGTCATTGAGTACTTATATAGGACATGGGGTGGTCACGTGGGGTCATTGCGTACTTATATAGGACTAGGGGGGTCACATGGGGTCATTGAGTACTTATATAGGACTAGGGGGGGTCACATGGGGTCATTGAGTACTTATATAGGGCTAGGGGGGTCACATGGGGTCATTGAGTACTTATATAGGGCTAGGGGGGTCACATGGGGTCATTGAGTACTTATATAGGACATGGGGGGGACACATGGGGTCATTGAGTACTTATATAGGACTAGGGTGTGTCACATGGGGTCATTGAGTACTTATATAGGACTAGGGTGGGTCACATGGGGTCATTGAGTACTTATATAGGGCTAGGGGGGTCACATGGGGTCATTGAGTACTTATATAGGACTAGGGTGGGTCACATGGGGTCATTGAGTACTTATATAGGGCTAGGGGGGTCACATGGGGTCATTGAGTACTTATATAGGACTAGGGTGGGTCACATGGGGTCATTGAGTACTTATATAGGGCTAGGGTGGTCACATGGGGTCATTGAGTACTTATATAGAACTAGGGTGGGTCACATGGGGTCATTGAGTACTTATATAGGACTAGGGTGGGACACATGGGATCATTGAGTACTTATATAGGACTAGGGGGGGTCACATGGGGTCATTGAGTACTTATATAGGGCTAGGGGGGTCACATGGGGTCATTGAGTACTTATATAGGGCTAGGGGGGTCACATGGGGTCATTGAGTACTTATATAGGACATGGGGGGGACACATGGGGTCATTGAGTACTTATATAGGACTAGGGTGTGTCACATGGGGTCATTGAGTACTTATATAGGACTAGGGTGGGTCACATGGGGTCATTGAGTACTTATATAGGACTAGGGGGGGTCACATGGGGTCATTGAGTACTTATATAGGACTAGGGGGGTCACATGTTGTCATTGAGTACTTATATAGGACATGGGGTGGTCACGTGGGGTCATTGAGTACTTATATAGGACTAGGGGGGTCACATGGGGTCATTGAGTACTTATATAGGACATGGGGGGATCACGAGGGGTCATTGAGTACTTATATAGGACATGGGGGGGTCACGTGGGGTCATTGAGTACTTATATAGGACTAGGATGGGTCACATGGGGTCATTGAGTACTTATATAGGACTAGGGGGGGTCACATGGGGTCATTGAGTACTTATATAGGGCTAGGGGGGGTCACATGGGTCATTGAGTACTTATATAGGACATGGGGGGGATACATGGGGTCATTGAGTACTTATATAGGACTAGGGTGTGTCACATGGGGTCATTGAGTACTTATATAGGACTAGGGTGGGTCACATGGGGTCATTGAGTACTTATATAGGGCTAGGGGGGTCACATGGGGTCATTGAGTACTTATATAGGACTAGGGTGGGTCACATGGGGTCATTGAGTACTTATATAGGGCTAGGGTGGTCACATGGGGTCATTGAGTACTTATATAGAACTAGGGTGGGTCACATGGGGTCATTGAGTACTTATATAGGACTAGGGTGGGACACATGGGATCATTGAGTACTTATATAGGACTAGGGGGGTCACCTGGGGTCATTGAGTACTTATATAGGACTAGGGGGGGTCACATGGGGTCATTGAGTACTTATATAGGACTAGGGGGGTCACATGTTGTCATTGAGTACTTATATAGGACATGGGGTGGTCACGTGGGGTCATTGAGTACTTATATAGGACTAGGGGGGTCACATGGGGTCATTGAGTACTTATATAGGACATGGGGGGATCACGAGGGGTCATTGAGTACTTATATAGGACATGGGGGGGTCACGTGGGGTCATTGAGTACTTATATAGGACTAGGATGGGTCACATGGGGTCATTGAGTACTTATATAGGACTAGGGGGGTCACATGGGGTCTTTGAGTGCTTATATAGGACTAGGGTGGGTCACATGGGGTCATTGAGTACTTATATAGGACATGGGGGGGTCACATGGGGTCTTTGAGTGCTTATATAGGACTAGGGTGGGTCACATGAGGTCATTGAGTACTTATATAGGACTAGGGGGGGTCACATGGGGTCATTGAGTACTTATATAGGACTAGGGTGGGTCACATGGGGTCATTGAGTACTTATATAGGGCTAGGGGAGTCACATGGGTTCATTGAGTACTTATATAGGACATGGGGGGGACACATGGGGTCATTGAGTACTTATATAGGACTAGGGTGTGTCACATGGGGTCATTGAGTACTTATATAGGACTAGGGTGGGTCACATGGGGTCATTGAGTACTTATATAGGGCTAGGGGGGTCACATGGGGTCATTGAGTACTTATATAGGACTAGGGTGGGTCACATGTGGTCATTGAGTACTTATATAGGACTAGGGGGGTCACATGTGGTCATTGAGTACTTATATAGGACTAGGATGGGTCACATGGGGTCATTGAGTACTTATATAGG
>NW_027117239.1:0-22611 GCF_024137725.1 Prorops nasuta
CCCAAGCCACCCCCCCCAACCCACCCCCAAAGAAACCCCTAAGTACCCCCCCCAAGTCCCCCCCTAAGTACCCCCTTACAAGTCCCCCCTCAAGACCCCCTTAAGTACCCCACTAAGTACCCACCTAAGTACCCCCCCAAGACCCCCCTAAGTACCACCCCCCCAAGTCCCCCCCCCAAGACCCCCCCAAGACCCCCCTAAGAACCACCCTAAGTACCCCCCCCCCCAAGCCACCCCCCCAAGCCCCCCCCAAAGAACCCCCTAAGTACCCCCCCCAAGACCCCCCTAAGTACCCACCACAAGTCCCCCCCCAAGACCCCCCCAAGACACCCCTAAGTACCCCCCCTAAGTACCCCCCCCCAAGGCCCCCTAAGTACCCCCCCCCCCCAAGGCCACCTAAGTAGCCCCCTAAGTACCCCCCACAAGTCCCCACCAAAGACCCCCCCAAGACCCCCCTAAGTACCCCCCTAAGTACCCCCCCCAAGCCACCCCCCCAAGCCCCCCCCAAAGAACCACCTAAGTACCCCACCAAGTCCCCCCCTAAGTATCCTCACAAGTCCCCCCCCCAAGATCCCCCTAAGTACCCCTCTAAGTACCCCACCAAGACCCCCTTAAGTACCCCCCTAAGTCCCCCCCCCAAGGCCCCTAAGTACCCCCCTAAGAACCCCCCCAAGACCCCCCTAAGTAACCCCCACAAGTCCCCCCCAAGACCCCCCCAAGACCCCCCTAAGTACCCCCCTAAGTACCCCCCCCAAGACACCCCCCCAAGCCCCCCCCCAAAGAACCCCCTAAGTACCCCCCCCAAGTCCCCCCCTAAGTACCCCCCACAAGTCCCCCCTCAAGACCCCCCCTAAGTACCCCCCTAAGTACCCCCCCTAAGTACCCACCTAAGTACCCCCCCAAGACCCCCCTAAGTACCAACCCCCCCAAGTCCCCCCCCCAAGACCCCCCTAAGTACCCCCCTAAGTACCCCCCCCAAGCCACCCCCCCAAGCCCCCCCCAAAGAACCACCTAAGTACCCCCCCCAAGCCCCCCCTAAGTACCACCCACAAGTCCCCTCTCAAGACCCCCCTTAGTACCCCCCCTAAGTATCCCCCCAAGACCCCCCTAAGTACCCCTCACAAGTCCCCCCCAAGAACCCCCCAAGACACCCCTAAGTACCCCCCTAAGTACCCCCCCAAGAACCCCTTCATTACCCTCCCCCAAGCCCACCCAAGACCCCCCCTAAGTACCCCCCCAAGACCCCCCTCATTTCCCCCCCCCCCCCCAAGTCCCCCTCCCAGGACCCCCCTAAGTACCCACCTAAGTAACCCCCAAGACACCCCTAATTACCCCCCCTCCCCTAGTCCCGCCTCAACAACCCCCTAAGTACCCCCCCCCAAGCCCACCCCAAGCCACCCCTAAGTACCTCCCTAAGTACCCCTCCCAAGCCACCCCCCCCCAAGCCCCCCCCAAAGAACCACCTAAGTACCCCCCCCAAGTCCCCCCTCAAGACCCCCCTAAGTACCCCCTAAGTACCCCCCCAAGACCCCCCCTAAGTACCACCCTAAGTACCCCCCCCAAGACCCCCCTAAGTACCCACCACAAGTCCCCCCCAAGACACCCCCAAGACACCCCTAACTACCCCCTAAGTACCCCCCCCCAAGGCCCCCTAAGTAGCCCCCTAAGTACCCCCCCCAAGACCCCCCTAAGTACCATCCTAAGTACCCCCCCCAAGCCACCCCCCCCAAGCCCCCCCCAAAGAACCACCTAAGTACCCTCCACCAAGACCCCCCTAAGTACCCCCCACAAGTCCCCCCCCAAGACCCCCCCAAGACCCCCCTAAGTACCCTCCTAAGTATCCCCCCCAAGCCACCCCCCCAAGCCCCCACCAAAGAACCACCTAAGTACCCCCCCCAAGTCCCCCCCTAAGTACCCCCACAAGTCCCCCCCCAAGACCCCCCTAAGTACCCCTCTACGTACCCCACCAAGTCCCCCTTAAGTACCCCCTAAGTACCCCCCCCCCCCCCCAAAGCCCCCTAAGTACCCCCCCAAGACCCCCCTAAGTACCCACCACAAGTCCCCCCCAAGACCCCCCCAAGACCCCCCTAAGTACGCCCCTAAGTACCCCCCCCCCAAGCCACCCCCCCCAAGCCCCCCCAAAGAACCACCTAAGTACCCCCTCAAGTCCCCCCTCAAGACCCCCCTAAGTACCCCTCCTAAGTACCCCCCCCAAGACCCCCCTAAGTACCCCCCTAAGTACCCCACCAAGACCCCCCTAAGTACCCACCACAAGTCCCCCCCCAAGACCCCCCCAAGACATCCCTAACTACCCCCCCCAAGCCACCCCCCCAACCCCCCCCCCCAAAGAGCCCCCTAAGTACCCACCCAAGACCCCCTTAAGTACCACACACCCAAGTCCCCCCCCAAGACCCCCCTAAGTACCCCCCTAAGTACAACCCCCCAAGCCACCCCCCCAAGCCCCCCCCAAAGAACCCCCTAAGTACCCCCCCAAGTCCCCCCCTAAGTACCCCCCACAAGTCCCCCCTCAAGACCCCCCCTAAGTACCCCCCTAAGTACCCCCCCAAGACCCCCCCTAAGTACCACTCTAAGTACCCCACCAAGACCCCCTTAAGTACCCCCCCTAAGAACCCCCCCCCCCAAGGCCCCCTAAGTACCCCCCCAAGTCCCCCCTAAGTACCCCCCACAAGTCCCCCCCAAGACCCCACCAAGACCCCCCTAAGTGCCCCCCTAAGTACCCCCCCAAGCCACCCCCCCAAGCCCCCCCCAAAGAACCACCTAAGTACCCCCTCAAGTCCCCCCTCAAGACCCCCCTAAGTACCCCTCCTAAGTACCCCCCCAAGACCCCCCTAAGTACCCCCCCTAAGTACCCCAGCAAGACCCCCCTAAGTACCCACCACAAGTCCCCCCCAAGACCCCCCCAAGACACCCCTAACTACCCCCCTAAGTACCCCCCCCCCCCAAGGCCCCCTAAGTACCCCCCCCCAAGGTCCCCTAAGTAGCCCCCTAAGTACCCCCCCAAGACCCGCCTAAGTACACCCCACAAGTCCCCCCCAAGATCCCCCCAAGACCCCCCTAAGTACCCTCCTAAGTACCCCCCCCAAGCCACCACCCCCCCCCAAGCCCCCCAAGAAACCACCTAAGTACCCCCCCCAAGACCCCCCTAAGTACCCCCCACAAGTCCCCCCCAAGACCCCCCCAAGACCCCCCTAAGTACCCTCCTAAGTACCCCCCCCCAAGCCACCCCCCCCAAGCCCCCCCCAAGCCACCCCCCCCAAGCCCCCCCCAAAGAACCCCCTAAGTACCCCCCCCAAGTCCCCCCTCAAGACCCCCCTAAGTACCCCCCTAAGTACCCCCCCAAGACCCCCCTAAGTACCACCCTAAGTACCCCCCCCAAGACCCCCCTAAGTACCCACCACAAGTCCCCCCCAAGACACCTCCAAGAAACCCCTAACTACCCCCTAAGTACCCCCCCCCAAGGCCCCCTAAGTAGCCCCCTAAGTACCCCCCCCAAGACCCCCCTAAGTACCCCCCACAAGTCCCCCCCCAAGACCCCCCCAAGACCCCCCTAAGTACCATCCTAAGTACCCCCCCCAAGCCACCCCCCCCAAGCCCCCCCCAAAGAACCACCTAAGTACCCTCCCCCAAGACCCCCCTAAGTACCCCCCCACAAGTCCCCCCCCAAGACCCCCCCAAGACCCCCCTAAGTACCCTCCTAAGTACCCCCCCCCAAGCCACCCCCCCAAGCCCCCCCCAAAGAACCACCTAAGTACCCCCCCAAGTCCCCCCCTAAGTACCCCCACAAGTCCCCCCCCCAAGACCCCCCTAAGTACCACTCTACGTACCCCACCAAGTCCCCCTTAAGTACCCCCCTAAGTACCCCCCCCCCCCAAGGCCCCCTAAGTACCCCCCTAAGTACCCCCCCAAAACCCCCCTAAGTACCCCCCACAAGTCCCCCCCAAGACACCCCCAAGACCCCCCTAAGTACCCCCCTAAGTATCCCCCCCCAAACCACCCCCCCCAAGCCCCCCCAAAGAACCACCTAAGTACCCCCTCAAGTCCCCCCTCAAGACCCCCCTAAGTACCCCCCCCAAGACCCCCCTAAGTACCCCCTTAAGTAACCCACCAAGACCCCCTTAAGTACCCCCCCTAAGTACCCCCCCCCCCCCCCAAGGCCCCCTAAGTACCCCCCTAAGTACCCCCCCAAGACCACCCTAAGTACCCCCCACAAGTCCCCCCCAAGACCCCCCCAAGACCCCCCTAAGTACCCCCCTAAGTACCCCCCCCAAGCCACCCCCCCCCAAGTCCCCCTCAAGACCCCCCTAAGTACCCACCTAATTACCCCACCAAGACCCCCTTAAGTACCCCCCTCAGTACCCCCCCCCCAAGGCCCCCTAAGTACCCCACCAAGACCACCCTAAGTACCCCCCACAAGTCCCCCCCAAGACCCCCCCAAGACCCCCCTAAGTACCCCCCCAAGTACCCCCCCCAAGCCAACCCCCCAAGCCCCCCCCAAAGAACCACCTAAGTACCCCCCCAATTCCCCCCCTAAGTACACCCACAAGTCCCCCCCCAAGACCCCCCTAAGTACCCCTCTAAGTACCCCACCAAGACCCCCTTAAGTACCCCCCTAAGTACCCCCCTAAGTACCCCCCCCAAGCCACCCCCCCCCAAGCCCCCCCCAAAGATCCACCTAAGTACCCCCCCCAAGTCCCCCCCTAAGTACCCCCACAAGTCCCCCCCCAAGACCCCCCTAAGTACCCCTCTACGTACCCCACCAAGTCCCCCTTAAGTACCCCCCTAAGTACCCCCCCCCCCAAAGCCCCCTAAGTACCCCCCCAAGACCCCCCTAAGTACCCACCACAAGTCCCCCCCAAGACCCCCCCAAGACCCCCCTAAGTACCCCCCCCCAAGCCACCCCCCCCAAGCCCCCCCAAAGAACCACCTAAGTACCCCCTCAAGTCCCCCCTCAAGACCCCCCTAAGTACCCCTCCTAAGTACCCCCCCCAAGACCTCCCTAAGTACCCCCCTAAGTACCCCACCAAGACCCCCCTAAGTACCCACCACAAGTCCCCCCCAAGACCCCCCAAGACATCCCTAACTACCCCCCCCAAGCCACCCCCCCAACCCCCCCCCCCCCAAAGAACCCCCTAAGTACCCCCCCAAGACCCCCTTAGGTACCACCCCCCCAAGTCCCCCCCCCAAGACCCCCCTAAGTACCCCCCTAAGTACCCCCCCCCCAAGCCACCCCCCCAAGCCCTCCCCAAAGAACCCCCTAAGTACCCCCCCAAGTCCCCCCCTAAGTACCCCCCACAAGTCCCCCCTCAAGACCCCCCTAAGTACCCCCCCTAAGTACCCCCCCCCCCAAGACCCCCCTAAGTACCACTCTAAGTACCCCCACCAAGACCCCCTTAAGTACCCCCCTAAGTACCCCCCCACCCCCAAGGCCCCCTAAGTACCCCCCCAAGACCCCCCTAAGTACCCCCCACAAGTCCCCCCCAAGACCCCACCAAGACCCCCCTAAGTGCCCCCCTAAGTACCCCCCCCAAGCCACCCCCCCCCAAGCCCCCCCCAAAGAACCACCTAAGTACCCCCCTCAAGTCCCCCCTCAAGACCCCCCTAAGTACCCCTCCTAAGTACCCCTCCAAGACCCCCCTAAGTACCCCCCTAAGTACCCCACCAAGACCCCCCTAAGTACCCACCACAAGTCCCCCCCAAGACCCCCCCAAGACACCCCTAACTACCCCCCTAAGTACCCCCCCCCCCAAGGCCCCCTAAGTACCCCCCCCCCCCCAAGGTCCCCTAAGTAGCCCCCTAAGTACCCCCCCAAGACCCGCCTAAGTACACCCCACAAGTCCCCCCCAAGATCCCCCCAAGACCCCCCTAAGTGCCCCCCTAAGTACCCCCCCAAGCCACCCCCCCAAGCCCCCCCCAAAGAACCACCTAAGTACCCCCCTCAAGTCCCCCCTCAAGACCCCCCTAAGTACCCCTCCTAAGTACCCCCCCAAGACCCCCCTAAGTACCCCCCTAAGTACCCCAGCAAGACCCCCCTAAGTACCCACCACAAGTCCCCCCCAAGACCCCCCCCAAGACACCCCTAACTACCCCCCTAAGTACCCCCCCCCCCAAGGCCCCCTAAGTACCCCCCCCCAAGGTCCCCTAAGTAGCCCCCTAAGTACCCCCCCAAGACCCGCCTAAGTACACCCCACAAGTCCCCCCCAAGATCCCCCCAAGACCCCCCTAAGTACCCTCCTAAGTACCCCCCCCAAGCCACCACCCCCCCCAAGCCCCCCAAGAAACCACCTAAGTACCCCCCCAAGACCCCCCTAAGTACCCCCCACAAGTCCCCCCCAAGACCCCCCCAAGACCCCCCTAAGTACCCTCCTAAGTACCCCCCCCCCAAGCCACCCCCCCCAAGCCCCCCCCAAGCCACCCCCCCCAAGCCCCCCCCAAAGAACCCCCTAAGTACCCCCCCAAGTCCCCCCTCAAGACCCCCCTAAGTACCCCCCCTAAGTACCCCCCCCAAGACCCCCCTAAGTACCACCCTAAGTACCCCCCCAAGACCCCCCTAAGTACCCACCACAAGTCCCCCCCAAGACACCTCCAAGAAACCCCTAACTACCCCCTAAGTACCCCCCCCAAGGCCCCCTAAGTAGCCCCCTAAGTACCCCCCCAAGACCCCCCTAAGTACCCCCCACAAGTCCCCCCCAAGACCCCCCCAAGACCCCCCTAAGTACCATCCTAAGTACCCCCCCCAAGCCACCCCCCCCAAGCCCCCCCCAAAGAACCACCTAAGTACCCTCCCCCAAGACCCCCCTAAGTACCCCCCACAAGTCCCCCCCAAGACCCCCCCAAGACCCCCCTAAGTACCCTCCTAAGTACCCCCCCCCAAGCCACCCCCCCAAGCCCCCCCCAAGTCCCCCCCTAAGTACCCCCACAAGTCCCCCCCCAAGACCCCCCTAAGTACCACTCTACGTACCCCCACCAAGTCCCCCTTAAGTACCCCCCTAAGTACCCCCCCCCCCCCAAGGCCCCCTAAGTACCCCCCTAAGTACCCCCCCCAAAACCCCCCTAAGTACCCCCCCACAAGTCCCCCCCAAGACACCCCCAAGACCCCCCTAAGTACCCCCCTAAGTATCCCCCCCCAAACCACCCCCCCCAAGCCCCCCCAAAGAACCACCTAAGTACCCCCCTCAAGTCCCCCCTCAAGACCCCCCTAAGTACCCCCCCAAGACCCCCCTAAGTACCCCCCTTAAGTAACCCACCAAGACCCCCTTAAGTACCCCCCTAAGTACCCCCCCCCCCCCCCAAGGCCCCCTAAGTACCCCCCTAAGTACCCCCCCCAAGACCACCCTAAGTACCCCCCACAAGTCCCCCCCCAAGACCCCCCCAAGACCCCCCTAAGTACCCCCCCTAAGTACCCCCCCCAAGCCACCCCCCCCCAAGTCCCCCTCAAGACCCCCCTAAGTACCCACCTAATTACCCCACCAAGACCCCCTTAAGTACCCCCCTCAGTACCCCCCCCCCAAGGCCCCCTAAGTACCCCACCAAGACCACCCTAAGTACCCCCCACAAGTCCCCCCCAAGACCCCCCCAAGACCCCCCTAAGTACCCCCCCAAGTACCCCCCCCCAAGCCAACCCCCCAAGCCCCCCCCAAAGAACCACCTAAGTACCCCCCCAATTCCCCCCCTAAGTACACCCACAAGTCCCCCCCCAAGACCCCCCTAAGTACCCCTCTAAGTACCCCACCAAGACCCCCTTAAGTACCCCCCCTAAGTACCCCCCTAAGTACCCCCCCCCAAGCCACCCCCCCCCAAGCCCCCCCCCAAAGATCCACCTAAGTACCCCCCCCAAGTCCCCCCCTAAGTACCCCCACAAGTCCCCCCCCAAGACCCCCCTAAGTACCCCCTCTACGTACCCCACCAAGTCCCCCTTAAGTACCCCCCTAAGTACCCCCCCCCCCAAAGCCCCCTAAGTACCCCCCCCAAGACCCCCCTAAGTACCCACCACAAGTCCCCCCCAAGACCCCCCCAAGACCCCCCTAAGTACCCCCCCCAAGCCACCCCCCCCCAAGCCCCCCCAAAGAACCACCTAAGTACCCCCTCAAGTCCCCCCTCAAGACCCCCCTAAGTACCCCTCCTAAGTACCCCCCCCAAGACCTCCCTAAGTACCCCCCCTAAGTACCCCCACCAAGACCCCCCTAAGTACCCACCACAAGTCCCCCCCAAGACCCCCCAAGACATCCCTAACTACCCCCCCCAAGCCACCCCCCCCAACCCCCCCCCCCCCAAAGAACCCCCTAAGTACCCCCCCAAGACCCCCTTAGGTACCACCCCCCCAAGTCCCCCCCCCAAGACCCCCCTAAGTACCCCCCTAAGTACCCCCCCCCCAAGCCACCCCCCCAAGCCCTCCCCAAAGAACCCCCTAAGTACCCCCCCCAAGTCCCCCCCTAAGTACCCCCCACAAGTCCCCCCTCAAGACCCCCCTAAGTACCCCCCCTAAGTACCCCCCCCCCAAGACCCCCCTAAGTACCACTCTAAGTACCCCACCAAGACCCCCTTAAGTACCCCCCTAAGTACCCCCCCCACCCCCAAGGCCCCCTAAGTACCCCCCCCAAGACCCCCCTAAGTACCCCCCACAAGTCCCCCCCAAGACCCCACCAAGACCCCCCTAAGTGCCCCCCTAAGTACCCCCCCAAGCCACCCCCCCCAAGCCCCCCCCAAAGAACCACCTAAGTACCCCCCTCAAGTCCCCCCTCAAGACCCCCCTAAGTACCCCTCCTAAGTACCCCTCCAAGACCCCCCTAAGTACCCCCCCTAAGTACCCCACCAAGACCCCCCTAAGTACCCACCACAAGTCCCCCCCAAGACCCCCCCAAGACACCCCTAACTACCCCCCTAAGTACCCCCCCCCCCAAGGCCCCCTAAGTACCCCCCCCCCCCCCCAAGGTCCCCTAAGTAGCCCCCTAAGTACCCCCCCAAGACCCGCCTAAGTACACCCCACAAGTCCCCCCCAAGATCCCCCCAAGACCCCCCTAAGTACCCTCCTAAGTACCCCCCCCCAAGCCACCCCCCAAGCCACCCCCCCCCCCAAGCCCCCCCCAAGAAACCACCTAAGTACCCCCCCAAGACCCCCCTAAGTACCCTCCTAAGTACCCCCCCCCCAAGCCACCCCCCCCCAAGCCCCCCCCAAGCCACCCCCCCCCAAGCCCCCCCCAAAGAACCACCTAAGTACCCCCCCCAAGTCCCCCCTCAAGACCCCCCTAAGTACCCCCCTAAGTACCCCCCCCAAGACCCCCCTAAGTACCACCCTAAGTACCCCCCCAAGACCCCCCTAAGTACCCACCACAAGTCCCCCCAAGACACCTCCAAGACACCCCTAACTACCCCCTAAGTACCCCCCCCCAAGGCCCCCTAAGTATCCCCCCCCCCCAAGGCCCCCTAAGTAGCCCCCTAAGTACCCCCCCAAGACCCCCTAAGTACCCCCCACAAGTCCCCCCCAAGACCCCCCCAAGACCCCCCTAAGTACCATCCTAAGTACCCCCCCCAAGCCACCCCCCCCAAGCCCCCCCCAAAGAACCACCTAAGTACCCTCCCCCAAGACCCCCCTAAGTACCCCCCACAAGTCCCCCCCAAGACCCCCCAAGACCCCCCTAAGTACCCTCCTAAGTACCCCCCCCAAGCCACCCCCCCAAGCCCCCCCAAAGAACCACCTAAGTACCCCCCCAAGTCCCCCCCTAAGTACACCCACAAGTCCCCCCCCAAGACCCCCCTAAGTACCACTCTACGTACCCCACCAAGTCCCCCTTAAGTACCCCCCTAAGTACCCCCCCCCAAGGCCCCCTAAGTACCCCCTAAGTACCCCCCCAAGACCCCCCTAAGTACCCCCCACAAGTCCCCCCCAAGACACCCCCAAGACCCCCCTAAGTACCCCCCTAAGTATCCCCCCCCAAGCCACCCCCCCCCCCAAGCCCCCCCAAAGAACCACCTAAGTACCCCCTCAAGTCCCCCCTCAAGACCCCCCTAAGTACCCCTCCTAAGTACCCCCCCAAGACCCCCCTAAGTACCCCCCTAAGTACCCCACCAAGACCCCCCTAAGTACCCACCACAAGTCCCCCCCAAGACCCCCCCAAGACACCCCTAACTACCCCCCCCAAGCCACCCCCCCCAAGCCCCCCCTAAAGAACCCCCTAAGTATCCCCCCAAGTCCCCCCCTAAGTACCCCCCACAAGTCACCCCTCAAGACCCCCCTAAGTACCCCCCTAAGTACCCCCCCAAGACCCCCCTAAGTACCACTCTAAGTACCCCACCAAGACCCCCTTAAGTACCCCCCTAAGTACCCCCCACCCCCAAGGCCCCCTAAGTAGCCCCCTAAGTACCCCCCCCAAGACCCCCCTAAGTACCCCCCACAAGTCCCCCCCAAGACCCCCCAAGACCCCCCTAAGTGCCCCCTTAAGTACCCCCCCAAGCCACCCCCCCCAAGCCCCCCCCAAAGAACCACCTAAGTACCCCCCTCAAGTCCCCCCTCAAGACCCCCCTAAGTACCCCTCCTAAGTACCCCCCCAAGACCCACCTAAGTACCCCCCTAAGTACCCCACCAAGACCCCCCTAAGTACCCACCACAAGTCCCCCCCAAGACCCCCCCAAGACACCCCTAACTACCCCCCTAAGTACCCCTCCTAAGTACCCCCCCCAAGACCCACCTAAGTACCCCCCCTAAGTACCCCCCCAAGACCCCCCTAAGTACCACTCTAAGTACCCCACCAAGAACCCCTTAAGTATCCCCCTAAGTACCCCCCCACCCCCAAGGCCCCCTAAGTAGCCCCCTAAGTACCCCCCCAAGACCCCCCTAAGTACCCCCCACAAGTCCCCCCCAAGATCCCCCCAAGACCCCCCTAAGTACCCTCCTAAGTACCCCCCCCCCCAAGCCACCCCCCCCAAGCCCCCCCCAAAGAACCACCTAAGTACCCCCTCAAGTCCCCTCCTAAGTACCCCCCTAAGTACCCCCCCCCCCCCAAGGCCCCCTAAGTACCACCCTAAGTACCCCCCCAAGACCCCCCTAAGTACCCCCCACAAGTCCCCCCCAAGACCCCCCTAAGTACCCCCCCAAGCCACCCCCCCCAAGCCCCCCCCAAAGAACCCCCTAAGTACCCCCCCAAGTCCCCCCCTCAGTACCCCCCACAAGTCCCCTCTCAAGACCCCCCTTAGTACCCTCCTAAGTATCCCCCCAAGACCCCCCTAAGTACCCCTCACAAGTCCCCCCCAAGACACCCCTAAGTACCCCCCTAAGTACCCACCGAAGACCCCCCTAAGTACCCCCCCCCCCCCGCCCAAGCCCCCCCAAGACCCCCCTAAGTAACCCCCACAAGTCCCCACCAAGACCCCCCCAAGACCCCCCTAAGTACCCCCCTAATTACCCCCCCCCCCAAGCCACCCCCCCCCAAGCCCCCCCAAAGAACCACCTAAGTACCCCCCCCAAGTCCCCCCTCAAGACCCCCCTAAGTACCACCCTAAGTACCCCCCCAAGACCCTCCTAAGTACCAACCACAAGTCCCCCCCAAGACCCCCCCAAGACACCCCTATCTACCCCCCTAAGTACCCCCCCCCCCCAAGGCCCCCTAAGTACCCCCCCCCCCCCAAGGCCCCCTAAGTAGCCCCCTAAGTACCCCCCCCAAGACCCCCCTAAGTACCCCCCACAAGTCCCCCCCAAGACCCCCCCAAGACCCCCCTATGTACCCTCCTAAGTACCCCCCCCCCCAAAGAACCACCTAAGTACCCCCCCAAGACCCCCCTAAGTACCCCCCACAAGTCCCCCCCAAGACCCCCCCAAGACCCCCCCAAGACCCCCCTAAGTAGCACCCTAAGTACCCCCCCCAAGCCACCCCCCCAAGCCCCCCCCAAAGAACCACCTAAGTACCCCCCCCAATTCCCCCCCTAAGTACCCCCCACAAGTCCCCCCTCAAGACCCCCCTAAGTACCCCCCCTAAGTACCCCCCCAAGACCCCCCTAAGTACCCCTCTAAGTACCCCCCCCAAGTCCCCCCTCAAGACCCCCCTAAGTACCACCCTAAGTACCCCCCCAAGACCCCCCTAAGTACCCCCCTAAGTACCCCCCCAAGACCCTCCTAAGTACCAACCACAAGTCCCCCCCAAGACCCCCCCAAGACACGCCTATCTCCCCCCTAAGTACCCCCCCCCAAGGCCCCCTAAGTACCCCCTCCCCCAAGGCCCCCTAAGTAGCCCCCTAAGTACCCCCCCAAGACCCCCCTAAGTACCCCCCACAAGTCCCCCCCAAGACCCCCCCAAGACCCCACCAAGACCCCCACAAGGCCCCCCCAAGACCCCCCTAAGTACCACCCTAAGTACCCCCCCAAGCCACCCCCCCCAAGCCCCCCCCAAAGAACCACCTAAGTACCCCCCCAATTCCCCCCCTAAGTACCCCCCACAAGTCCCCCCTCAAGACCCCCCTAAGTACCCCCCTAAGTACCCCCCCAAGACCCCCCTAAGTACCCCTCTAAGTACCCCACCAAGACCCCCTTAAGTACCCCCCTAAGTACCCCCCCCACCCAAGGCCCCCTAAGTAGCCCCCTAAGTACCCCCCCAAGACCCCCCTAAGTACCCCACACAAGTCCCCCCCAAGACCCCCCCAAGACCCCCCTAAGTACCCCCCCCAAGCCACCCCCCCCAAGCCCCCCCCAAAGAACCACCTAAGTACCCCCCCAAGTCCCCCCTCAAGACCCCCCTAAGTACCCCCCTAAGTACCCCCCAAGACCCCCCTAAGTACCCCCCTAAGTATCCCCCCAAGACCCCCCTAAATACCCACCACAAGTCCCCCCCAAGACCCCCCCAAGACACCCCTAACTACCCCCCTAAGTACCCCCCCCCAAGGCCCCCTAAGTACCCCACCCCCCAAGGCCCCCTAAGTACCCCCCCCCCCCCCAAGGCCACCTAAGTAGCCCCCTAAGTACCCCCCCAAGACCACCCTCAGTACCCCCCACAAGTCCCCCCCAAGACCCCCCCAAGACCCCCTTAAGTACCCCCCAAGACCCCCCCAAGACCCCCCTAAGTACCCCCCTAAGTACCCCCCCCCCAAGCCACCCCCCAAGACCCCCCTAAGTACCCCCCCCAAGCCACCCCCCCCAAGCCCCCCCCAAAGAACCACCTAAGTACCCCCCTAAGTACCCCCCCAAGACCCCCCTAAATACCCACCACAAGTCCCCCCCAAGACCCCCCCAAGACACCCCTAACTACCCCCCTAAGTACCCCCCCCCCCCAAGGCCCCTAAGTACCCCACCCCCCAAGGCCCCCTAAGTACCCCCCCCCCCCAAGGCCACCTAAGTACCTCCCTACGTACCCCCCCCCCCCCAAGGCCCCCTAAGTACCCCCCTAAGTACCCCCCCAAGACCCCCCTAAGTACCCCCCACAAGTCCCCCCCAAGACCCCCCCAAGACCCCCCTAAGTACCCCCCTAAGTACCCCCCCCCCAAGCCACCCCCAAAGAACCCCCTAAGTACCCCCTAAGTACCCCCCCAAGTCCCCCCCTAAGTACCCCCCACAAGTCCCCCCTCAAGACCCCCCTAAGTACCCCCCTAAGTACCCCCCCAAGACCCCCCTAAGTACCCCTCTAAGTACCCCCCCCCCCCAAGCCACCCCCAAAGAACCCCCTAAGTACCCCCTAAGTACCCCCCCCCCCCCAAGACCCCCCTAAGTACCCCCCACAAGTCCCCCCCTAAGTACCCCCACAAGTCCCCCCCCAAGACCCCCCTAAGTACCCCTCTAAGTACCCCACCAAGACCCCCTTAAGTACCCCCCTAAGTACCCCCCCCCCCCAAGGCCCCCTAAGTACCCCCCTAAGTACCCCCCCAAGACCCCCCTAAGTACCCCCCCAACACCCCCCTAAGTACCCCCCACAAGTCCCCCCTCAAGACCCCCCTAAGTACCCCCCTAAGTACCACCCCAAGACCCCCCTAAGTACCCCTCTAAGTACCCCCCCAAGTCCCCTCTCAAGACCCCCCTAAGTACCACCCTAAGTACCCCCCCAAGACCCCCCTAAGTACCCCCCTAAGTACCCCCCCAAGACCCACCTAAGTACCAACCACAAGTCCCCCCCAAGACCCCCCCAAGACACCCCTATCTACCCCCCTAAGTACCCCCCCCCCCAAGGCCCCCTAAGTACCCCCCCCCCCAAGGCCCCCTAAGTAGCCCCCTAAGTACCCCCCCAAGACCCCCCTAAGTACCCCCCACAAGTCCCCCCCAAGACCCCCCCAAGACCCCCCTATGTACCATCCTAAGTACCCCCCCCCAAGCCCCCCCCCTCCCTAAGCCCCCCCCAAAGAACCACCTAAGTACCCCCCCAAGACCCCCCTAAGTACCCCCCACAAGTCCCCCCCAAGACCCCCCCAAGACCCCCCTAAGTACCACCCTAAGTACCCCCCCCAAGCCACCCCCCCCAAGCCCCCCCCAAAGAACCACCTAAGTACCCCCCCAATTCCCCCCCTAAGTAACCCCCACAAGTCCCCCCTCAAGACCCCCCTAAGTACCCCCCTAAGTACCCCCCCCAAGACCCCCCTAAGTACCCCTCTAAGTACCCCACCAAGACCCCCTTAAGTACCCCCCTAAGTACCCCCCCCCCCCCCCAAGGCCCCCTAAGTAGCCCCCTAAGTACCCCCCCAAGACCCCCCTAAGTACCCCACACAAGTCCCCCCCAAGACCCCCCCAAGACCCCCTAAGTACCCCCCCCAAGCCACCCCCCCCAAGCCCCCCCCAAAGAACCACCTAAGTACCCCCCCCAAGTCCCCCCTCAAGACCCCCCTAAGTACCCCCCTAAGTACCCCCCAAGACCCCCCTAAGTACCCCCCTAAGTACCCCCCCCAAGACCCCCCTAAATACCCACCACAAGTCCCCCCCAAGACCCCCCCAAGACACCCCTAACTACCACCCTAAGTACCCCCCCCCCAAGGCCCCCTAAGTACCCCCCCCCCCCAAGGCCACCTAAGTAGCCCCCTAAGTACCCCCCCCAAGACCACCCTCAGTACCCCCCACAAGTCCCCCCCAAGACCCCCCCAAGACCCCCTTAAGTACCCCCCTAAGTACCCCTCCCCCAAGGCCCCCTAAGTACCCCCCCTAAGTACCCCCCCAAGACCCCCCTAAGTACCCCCCACAAGTCCCCCCCAAGACCCCCCCAAGACCCCCCTAAGTACCCCCCTAAGTACCCCCCCCCAAGCCACCCCCAAAGAACCCCATAAGTACCCCCTAAGTACCCCCCCCAAGTCCCCCCCTAAGTACCCCCCACAAGTCCCCCCTCAAGACCCCCCTAAGTACCCCCCCTAAGTACCCCCCCAAGACCCCCCTAAGTACCCCTCTAAGTACCCCACCAAGACCCCCTTAAGTACCCCCCCCCCCCAAGGCCCCCTAAGTAGTCCCCTAAGTACCCCCCCCCCAAGACCCCCCTAAGTACCCCCCACAAGTCCCCCCCTAAGTACCCCCACAAGTCCCCCCCCAAGACCCCCCTAAGTACCCCTCTAAGTACCCCACCAAGACCCCCTTAAGTACCCCCCTAAGTACCCCCCTAAGTACCCCCCCCCCAAGGCCCCCTAAGTACCCCCCTAAGTACCCCCCTAAGTACCCCCCCCCCCCAAGGCCCCCTAAGTACCCCCCTAAGTACCCCCCCCAAGACCCCCCTAAGTACCCCCCCAACACCCCCCTAAGTACCCCCCCACAAGTCCCCACCAAAACCCCCCCAAGACCCCCCTAAGTACCCCCCCTAAGTACCCCCCCAAGCCACCCCCCCCAACCCACCCCCAAAGAAACCCCTAAGTACCCCCCCAAGTCCCCCCCTAAGTACCCCCTTACAAGTCCCCCCTCAAGACCCCCTTAAGTACCCCACTAAGTACCCACCTAAGTACCCCCCAAGACCCCCCTAAGTACCACCCCCCCAAGTCCCCCCCCCAAGACCCCCCTAAGAACCACCCTAAGTACCCCCCCCCCCAAGCCACCCCCCCAAGCCCCCCCCCCAAGCCCCCCCCAAAGAACCCCCTAAGTACCCCCCCAAGACCCCCCTAAGTACCCACCACAAGTCCCCCCCAAGACCCCCCCAAGACACCCCTAAGTACCCCCCTAAGTACCCCCCCCCAAGGCCCCCTAAGTACCCCCCCCCCCAAGGCCACCTAAGTAGCCCCCTAAGTACCCCCCACAAGTCCCCACCAAAGACCCCCCCAAGACCCCCCTAAGTACCCCCCTAAGTACCCCCCCCCAAGCCACCCCCCCAAGCCCCCCCAAAGAACCACCTAAGTACCCCACCAAGTCCCCCCCTAAGTATCCTCACAAGTCCCCCCCCAAGATCCCCCTAAGTACCCCTCTAAGTACCCCACCAAGACCCCCTTAAGTACCCCCCTAAGTCCCCCCCCCAAGGCCCCTAAGTACCCCCCTAAGAACCCCCCCAAGACCCCCCTAAGTAACCCCCACAAGTCCCCCCCAAGACCCCCCCAAGACCCCCCTAAGTACCCCCCTAAGTACCCCCCCCAAGACACCCCCCCAAGCCCCCCCCAAAGAACCCCCTAAGTACCCCCCCAAGTCCCCCCCTAAGTACCCCCCACAAGTCCCCCCTCAAGACCCCCCTAAGTACCCCCCCTAAGTACCCCCCTAAGTACCCACCTAAGTACCCCCCCAAGACCCCCCTAAGTACCAACCCCCCAAGTCCCCCCCCAAGACCCCCCTAAGTACCCCCCTAAGTACCCCCCCCAAGCCACCCCCCCAAGCCCCCCCCAAAGAACCACCTAAGTACCCCCCCAAGCCCCCCCTAAGTACCACCCACAAGTCCCCTCTCAAGACCCCCCTTAGTACCCCCCTAAGTATCCCCCCAAGACCCCCCTAAGTACCCCTCACAAGTCCCCCCCAAGAACCCCCCAAGACACCCCTAAGTACCCCCCTAAGTACCCCCCCAAGAACCCCTTCATTACCCTCCCCCAAGCCCACCCAAGACCCCCCTAAGTACCCCCCCAAGACCCCCCTCATTTCCCCCCCCCCCCCAAGTCCCCCTCCCAGGACCCCCCTAAGTACCCACCTAAGTAACCCCCAAGACACCCCTAATTACCCCCCTCCCCTAGTCCCGCCTCAACAACCCCCTAAGTACCCCCCCCCAAGCCCACCCCAAGCCACCCCTAAGTACCTCCCTAAGTACCCCTCCCAAGCCACCCCCCCCCAAGCCCCCCCCAAAGAACCACCTAAGTACCCCCCCAAGTCCCCCCTCAAGACCCCCCTAAGTACCCCCCTAAGTACCCCCCCAAGACCCCCCTAAGTACCACCCTAAGTACCCCCCCAAGACCCCCCTAAGTACCCACCACAAGTCCCCCCCAAGACACCCCCAAGACACCCCTAACTACCCCCTAAGTACCCCCCCCCAAGGCCCCCTAAGTAGCCCCCTAAGTACCCCCCCCAAGACCCCCCTAAGTACCATCCTAAGTACCCCCCCCAAGCCACCCCCCCCAAGCCCCCCCCAAAGAACCACCTAAGTACCCTCCACCAAGACCCCCCTAAGTACCCCCCACAAGTCCCCCCCAAGACCCCCCCAAGACCCCCCTAAGTACCCTCCTAAGTATCCCCCCCAAGCCACCCCCCCAAGCCCCCACCAAAGAACCACCTAAGTACCCCCCCAAGTCCCCCCCTAAGTACCCCCACAAGTCCCCCCCCAAGACCCCCCTAAGTACCCCTCTACGTACCCCACCAAGTCCCCCTTAAGTACCCCCCTAAGTACCCCCCCCCCCCCAAAGCCCCCTAAGTACCCCCCCAAGACCCCCCTAAGTACCCACCACAAGTCCCCCCCAAGACCCCCCCAAGACCCCCCTAAGTACGCCCCTAAGTACCCCCCCCCAAGCCACCCCCCCCAAGCCCCCCCAAAGAACCACCTAAGTACCCCCTCAAGTCCCCCCTCAAGACCCCCTAAGTACCCCTCCTAAGTACCCCCCCAAGACCCCCCTAAGTACCCCCCTAAGTACCCCACCAAGACCCCCCTAAGTACCCACCACAAGTCCCCCCCAAGACCCCCCCAAGACATCCCTAACTACCCCCCCCAAGCCACCCCCCCAACCCCCCCCCCCAAAGAGCCCCCTAAGTACCCACCCAAGACCCCCTTAAGTACCACCCACCCAAGTCCCCCCCAAGACCCCCCTAAGTACCCCCCTAAGTACAACCCCCCAAGCCACCCCCCCAAGCCCCCCCCAAAGAACCCCCTAAGTACCCCCCCAAGTCCCCCCCTAAGTACCCCCCACAAGTCCCCCCTCAAGACCCCCCTAAGTACCCCCCTAAGTACCCCCCCAAGACCCCCCTAAGTACCACTCTAAGTACCCCACCAAGACCCCCTTAAGTACCCCCCTAAGAACCCCCCCCCCCAAGGCCCCCTAAGTACCCCCCCAAGTCCCCCCTAAGTACCCCCCACAAGTCCCCCCCAAGACCCCACCAAGACCCCCCTAAGTGCCCCCCTAAGTACCCCCCCAAGCCACCCCCCCAAGCCCCCCCCAAAGAACCACCTAAGTACCCCCTCAAGTCCCCCCTCAAGACCCCCCTAAGTACCCCTCCTAAGTACCCCCCCAAGACCCCCCTAAGTACCCCCCTAAGTACCCCAGCAAGACCCCCCTAAGTACCCACCACAAGTCCCCCCCAAGACCCCCCCAAGACACCCCTAACTACCCCCCTAAGTACCCCCCCCCCCCAAGGCCCCCTAAGTACCCCCCCCCCAAGGTCCCCTAAGTAGCCCCCTAAGTACCCCCCCAAGACCCGCCTAAGTACACCCCACAAGTCCCCCCCAAGATCCCCCCAAGACCCCCCTAAGTACCCTCCTAAGTACCCCCCCCAAGCCACCACCCCCCCCAAGCCCCCCAAGAAACCACCTAAGTACCCCCCCAAGACCCCCCTAAGTACCCCCCACAAGTCCCCCCCAAGACCCCCCCAAGACCCCCCTAAGTACCCTCCTAAGTACCCCCCCCCAAGCCACCCCCCCCAAGCCCCCCCCAAGCCACCCCCCCCAAGCCCCCCCCAAAGAACCCCCTAAGTACCCCCCCAAGTCCCCCCTCAAGACCCCCCTAAGTACCCCCCTAAGTACCCCCCCAAGACCCCCCTAAGTACCACCCTAAGTACCCCCCCAAGACCCCCCTAAGTACCCACCACAAGTCCCCCCCAAGACACCTCCAAGAAACCCCTAACTACCCCCTAAGTACCCCCCCCAAGGCCCCCTAAGTAGCCCCCTAAGTACCCCCCCAAGACCCCCCTAAGTACCCCCCACAAGTCCCCCCCAAGACCCCCCCAAGACCCCCCTAAGTACCATCCTAAGTACCCCCCCCAAGCCACCCCCCCCAAGCCCCCCCCAAAGAACCACCTAAGTACCCTCCCCCAAGACCCCCCTAAGTACCCCCCACAAGTCCCCCCCAAGACCCCCCCAAGACCCCCCTAAGTACCCTCCTAAGTACCCCCCCCAAGCCACCCCCCCAAGCCCCCCCCAAAGAACCACCTAAGTACCCCCCCAAGTCCCCCCCTAAGTACCCCCACAAGTCCCCCCCCAAGACCCCCCTAAGTACCACTCTACGTACCCCACCAAGTCCCCCTTAAGTACCCCCCTAAGTACCCCCCCCCCCCCAAGGCCCCCTAAGTACCCCCTAAGTACCCCCCCAAAACCCCCCTAAGTACCCCCCACAAGTCCCCCCCAAGACACCCCCAAGACCCCCCTAAGTACCCCCCTAAGTATCCCCCCCCAAACCACCCCCCCCAAGCCCCCCAAAGAACCACCTAAGTACCCCCTCAAGTCCCCCCTCAAGACCCCCCTAAGTACCCCTCCTAAGTACCCCCCCCAAGACCCCCCTAAGTACCCCCTTAAGTAACCCACCAAGACCCCCTTAAGTACCCCCCTAAGTACCCCCCCCCCCCAAGGCCCCCTAAGTACCCCCCTAAGTACCCCCCCAAGACCACCCTAAGTACCCCCCACAAGTCCCCCCCAAGACCCCCCCAAGACCCCCCTAAGTACCCCCCTAAGTACCCCCCCCCAAGCCACCCCCCCCCAAGTCCCCCTCAAGACCCCCCTAAGTACCCACCTAATTACCCCACCAAGACCCCCTTAAGTACCCCCCTCAGTACCCCCCCCCCAAGGCCCCCTAAGTACCCCACCAAGACCACCCTAAGTACCCCCCACAAGTCCCCCCCAAGACCCCCCCAAGACCCCCCTAAGTACCCCCCCAAGTACCCCCCCCAAGCCACCCCCCCAAGCCCCCCCCAAAGAACCACCTAAGTACCCCCCCAATTCCCCCCCTAAGTACACCCACAAGTCCCCCCCCAAGACCCCCCTAAGTACCCCTCTAAGTACCCCACCAAGACCCCCTTAAGTACCCCCCTAAGTACCCCCCTAAGTACCCCCCCCAAGCCACCCCCCCCAAGCCCCCCCCAAAGATCCACCTAAGTACCCCCCCAAGTCCCCCCCTAAGTACCCCCACAAGTCCCCCCCCAAGACCCCCCTAAGTACCCCTCTACGTACCCCACCAAGTCCCCCTTAAGTACCCCCCTAAGTACCCCCCCCCCAAAGCCCCCTAAGTACCCCCCCAAGACCCCCCTAAGTACCCACCACAAGTCCCCCCCAAGACCCCCCCAAGACCCCCCTAAGTACCCCCCCCAAGCCACCCCCCCCAAGCCCCCCAAAGAACCACCTAAGTACCCCCTCAAGTCCCCCCTCAAGACCCCCCTAAGTACCCCTCCTAAGTACCCCCCCAAGACCTCCCTAAGTACCCCCCTAAGTACCCCACCAAGACCCCCCTAAGTACCCACCACAAGTCCCCCCCAAGACCCCCCAAGACATCCCTAACTACCCCCCCCAAGCCACCCCCCCAACCCCCCCCCCCCCAAAGAACCCCCTAAGTACCCCCCCAAGACCCCCTTAGGTACCACCCCCCCAAGTCCCCCCCCAAGACCCCCCTAAGTACCCCCCTAAGTACCCCCCCCCAAGCCACCCCCCCAAGCCCTCCCCAAAGAACCCCCTAAGTACCCCCCCAAGTCCCCCCCTAAGTACCCCCCACAAGTCCCCCCTCAAGACCCCCCTAAGTACCCCCCTAAGTACCCCCCCCAAGACCCCCCTAAGTACCACTCTAAGTACCCCACCAAGACCCCCTTAAGTACCCCCCTAAGTACCCCCCCACCCCCAAGGCCCCCTAAGTACCCCCCCAAGACCCCCCTAAGTACCCCCCACAAGTCCCCCCCAAGACCCCACCAAGACCCCCCTAAGTGCCCCCCTAAGTACCCCCCCAAGCCACCCCCCCAAGCCCCCCCCAAAGAACCACCTAAGTACCCCCTCAAGTCCCCCCTCAAGACCCCCCTAAGTACCCCTCCTAAGTACCCCTCCAAGACCCCCCTAAGTACCCCCCTAAGTACCCCACCAAGACCCCCCTAAGTACCCACCACAAGTCCCCCCCAAGACCCCCCCAAGACACCCCTAACTACCCCCCTAAGTACCCCCCCCCCAAGGCCCCCTAAGTACCCCCCCCCCCCAAGGTCCCCTAAGTAGCCCCCTAAGTACCCCCCCAAGACCCGCCTAAGTACACCCCACAAGTCCCCCCCAAGATCCCCCCAAGACCCCCCTAAGTACCCTCCTAAGTACCCCCCCCAAGCCACCCCCCCCCCAAGCCCCCCCCAAGAAACCACCTAAGTACCCCCCCAAGACCCCCCTAAGTACCCTCCTAAGTACCCCCCCCCCAAGCCACCCCCCCCCAAGCCCCCCCCAAGCCACCCCCCCCCAAGCCCCCCCAAAGAACCACCTAAGTACCCCCCCAAGTCCCCCCTCAAGACCCCCCTAAGTACCCCCCTAAGTACCCCCCCAAGACCCCCCTAAGTACCACCCTAAGTACCCCCCAAGACCCCCCTAAGTACCCACCACAAGTCCCCCCCAAGACACCTCCAAGACACCCCTAACTACCCCCTAAGTACCCCCCCCCAAGGCCCCCTAAGTATCCCCCCCCCCCAAGGCCCCCTAAGTAGCCCCCTAAGTACCCCCCCAAGACCCCCCTAAGTACCCCCCACAAGTCCCCCCCAAGACCCCCCCAAGACCCCCCTAAGTACCATCCTAAGTACCCCCCCAAGCCACCCCCCCCAAGCCCCCCCCAAAGAACCACCTAAGTACCCTCCCCCAAGACCCCCCTAAGTACCCCCCACAAGTCCCCCCCAAGACCCCCCCAAGACCCCCCTAAGTACCCTCCTAAGTACCCCCCCCAAGCCACCCCCCCAAGCCCCCCCCCAAAGAACCACCTAAGTACCCCCCCAAGTCCCCCCCTAAGTACACCCACAAGTCCCCCCCCAAGACCCCCCTAAGTACCACTCTACGTACCCCACCAAGTCCCCCTTAAGTACCCCCCTAAGTACCCCCCCCAAGGCCCCCTAAGTACCCCCTAAGTACCCCCCCAAGACCCCCCTAAGTACCCCCCACAAGTCCCCCCCAAGACACCCCCAAGACCCCCCTAAGTACCCCCCTAAGTATCCCCCCCCAAGCCACCCCCCCCCCCCAAGCCCCCCCAAAGAACCACCTAAGTACCCCCTCAAGTCCCCCCTCAAGACCCCCCTAAGTACCCCTCCTAAGTACCCCCCCAAGA
>NW_027117240.1:0-22594 GCF_024137725.1 Prorops nasuta
TTTCCTGTTAAAATACTTGAAAAATTATGTGTTTTACAAAAAAATTATAAGATAACTCTGAAAAATTTCTTACAAAATTTAAAGCTAAAGAAGGAATTATTTCTTTAATAAATAGTTCTGCACTGTCACGTCTTAAGCTAGTCACTGGAGAGTCTTTTTGCTCATATAAGCCATGTCCAACTGGACTTGAATCTAACAATCTATAAAATAGTAAATAACTGTCCGAGGTCTGAAACAAAGGTTCACATTAATTTATGAAATTTATACAATCAATTGTTACAATATTTACTTACTGCTATAACTAGCATACTGGAGTCAGGCCTCCATTGTACTAGTACATTTTCACCATATTTTTTCAAAGATTCTGGAGAACGTTTGTTAAATACAATGGGAACACAGGGCTGGGGATAAGAAAAAGTTTGGTTTACCAAATTTTACAGAATAAAGTTCAATTTATCTAAAAAATGGAAGCAAACTATACCTTACAGTACCAAATAGTTAAGGAATTAGTTGTCAAAATAGCAAACAACATTTTGTCTCTATTACAAACTATTGCATTTATTTTCTCTGGTTCCATCGCGTTTAAAACGCGAGGCCAGCCAATAGGGAAAAACATGTTTATAATAATCGTGAACTTTCTACCTTTCCTTACATTTTTCCAACATTTTCAAACTACTACTTTTCGAGATGGTACATTTCTGCTTATGACAGACACAAGTAAACATTTTCTAACTGACATAACCTAAAAATAAAAATTTTATATTATAGATTTGCCTGAAGTTACTCGTTGTCCACGTCCTTCGATTGTGACGATCGATAAGACGATAAACTCGTTCATATATTGCAAATAAAGCTAGGAGGGAGAAACAAAAACCATCCAATGATCTAAACAGCAAGGTCTTATGCATAAACATTGGCATTGGGTCTATTTTTTTTAACTGCCCTGGGGAGTAAAGTTACTAATGCAATAAATTGGAATTAAAAAACATATGCTTGTCTTATTTCAAATAATTATACTAGTTCAGTAGAGTAGTTAAAAAAATAAACCCCATGTATATACACTGTAGAAAATTGGAGCCATACATTTCTGATCATTCCGTACTTTCTCTACCAAATTCCTACAATAAAATTCAATATCATACAATAGTGTACGTTATTTACATTAATCATAAACTCGTAAAAAATTTTTTAAAAATATTGAAATTTTTAGCATGACGTAGCATTATGCCTATAAAAATATCAACTCACAAAAATTATGCCTAAAACTAATAAAGGAAATATGAAAAAAGATTTCTAATCTATTATACACGAGATGGAATGATCAAGAATGGAATGAATGGAACTAGTCTTCACCAGGGGCTGGACACTCAGGCCTCGAAGGCTCGAATTATTTGTACCGAAGGCAATTCTTAGCCAACCGAAGAAAGTTAAATTCGAAGAAAATACTGTATTTAAGTTGGTAGCAGTGCTTGAGAATGTTGATAGATATAGCACATAAATGACATATATATATGTTGTCTTGTGGATTGCAAAATCCCATGAACTGCCATAAACGAAGACAAAATGAAGAAATAAGATAATATAAAATTATATAAATATAGGTACAAGAGGAAATTTAACAGATTACTTTGGTTTCAGAATTCCAGATTGGTTCTGAAGAAGAAAAATTCGAAAAAGAAAATGTAGTAGCTAAAGCATCAAAAGCTGGTAATATTTTTAACGTTTGATAATATTTAGTTTAATAAATTTAACATTTTAATGTTATTTCTTTCAATTTTGAGAAGAGGTAGGAGGCAGAGAAAGGACGACAATAGTCTGGAAGGGAAAAAGAATAAATAGATATGTAAAAGGAACTTCAATCTACATAACAATTAACAATTAGATATATATAGTATAGCTGTATCTTTATTTTGTGACTATAAATTGACATATATTTATAGTATATAAAATTTAGCCTTTTAATAACATGACATTTTCTATTTTCCAGATTTATTACAATTGTTCCAGTAAATAATATTTTTATTTAAACATGACTGTTACAAAGAATTTATTTTTTGTTCTTCATATAAATATTATAATTAAGAATTACTTTTTTTTCACATGTAAATATTATAATAAAGTTTTGTTTATACAATTATAAATATATTCAGTAGCTGTTCTTATATGCAAAATAACCCAATCGAATGTTCCAGTATTCAATAATAATTCTAATTCCATTGGTGTAATACTATCTTCCAACAAAATTTTATTTCCAGTCCCATAGTTAAAGCCACAAAGTACTCCAAACGAACCTTCATCTATTTGTATTGCATTATTAAAGCGATATGATGTTTGACTGCCATAGTTCCAGTAGCAGTAGTATCAGTGGTAGAATCATTTCTGTGGTAGCAGAATAATTATTGATTACAGTTACAGCAGTCTGAAAAGTTTTACCATAAAGGCATATTACTATAGTGATAAAAGAATTAAAAGAGGAAAATGATAAAGTATTGACCTGATTATTTGTACTTGCCACTCGAATCAATGTTTTATGTCACTGCCATATAGGCAAGATCAAGTGCTATTGCCAAAATGCTGTCCAACTAATCTGTAAAGTATGAGTGTCGCAGCTAGCCAAAGCATAAACAGGCTCATATATGTAGCGAAGAATGAATCACAAAGAAATATATTTAGATTTGGTGTATCTTCATCTTTTTCTCTTGCTAGAAATGCACGTAAACTCGTGATACTTGACCATTTTTCAGGTGAAGTGTTAATATAAACACCGTCGTCTGTTAAATATCGTCTGTGGTATCTATACGATACTATTAAACGACCTCCCATAAAGGTTTTAACGTTTACAAATGCTGGTAGATTGCTCTTATGTTTAACAGAAGAGATAAATTATTAACAATCCTCAAATTAACTTTATCAGCTAAATTGGAATACTGACCTGTCCGTTTCATGGTTCTTTATCACAATTGTACCAGAGTCACTAAGTGATTGATAGATACATGCACTTAGTGCAACCGTAAGATCTCTCATTGTGAATATTTCAGAATAATGTGTATTTCGATTGGGCATAGGTGCATTTCGTAGTTCAACCAGTGTTTGTAACATATTATGCGCCAGAAACCGGAAATAATAATGGATAAAGGAAGTATGAAAAAATCAATAAAAGGATACTAATTGATTTGTAAACAAATATCTTACTTGCAAATGTCTCACTGGGTCAGTGACCATAGTTTTATTGTAAGCCACACTGGCGCTAAATAGAGGTAGCGTTGTAGGGAGCTAAGCAATTGTTGCTGAGTCTTTTCCTGTTGCAATTCTTAAAATAAAAGTACTTATTCCATTCTTACAGAAGCTGAACCACCACCGAATGCTTCGTGTAACGAGTAATATGACAATAAAGTTCTTAATGACGTTTCGTTAAGCTATGGAATAAATCGAATATGATTAATGGTTTAAATTTTTTCTATTTATTAAAAGGCTATTTAGTTACCTTTTATCCACTTTTTCATTTCGCCGTTCTTTGAACTTTTGCTTCGAAATCTAATTTTTCTGCTGCAAGAATTTCATGTAAATTTGGTTGTTCTCTAGGCCTATAAGTAGGTTCATCATTAGTCATTGCTTCATCGTCTAAAAAGTAAAATAAAGTATTATGTGCTTTTATAGAAAGTTAGTGGAGAACATAATAAAATGATATAAGACCTGCATTGTGAGACATTGTTAGCATCGTTATCAGTGCTTGTGCTGTTGTTGCAAAGCTGCCTCAAAACATCATCTGCTTGTTCAAGCCATGTATAGTTGATATCTGAACTGTTCGCTGTCAACCTCAAATCCAGTTGATAATGTTGACAATTCTTCCATGAGATTTTTTAAACAGGCTATAAATTACAGCTGTTGTGTCATGATATCCAGTTGTCCTATTACCTTCTTTAGCTTCTCCTAAAATAAGAATATAAGAATAATTGATTAGAATAATATACCTGCTTGTTAATTAACTTAACGAAAAAAATACAAAAATACCTTCATCTCCAATATATTTAATGCTTCCACCAATTTCTCCTCTATCCATCTTCATTGTTAAAGGAGGACTTCCAAGATCGGGATCTTCACTATTAACTGGATCATCGTCCTAGTTTAATACTAGCTTATCTTCTTTCTTTTTACCACACTCAATAGCAAGTGTGCTCCAATCTATTCATTGCCATGAATCTACATAGAATGCAGAATAATGCTTATAAAAATAACAGATTGACATAAGTTTTGTGAGTGAGGATCTTGTTAACATTATTATGACTTCCTTCGACAGTAGTTTCTGTAATGCTTATATCCTAATCTATTATTCCAGTATTAATTTGAGAACCCTGTACCTTGATCTTACTGGGGACATTAAGAATGCCTGTTATTGAATATTAAAATAGATTAATAATATAAGAGTAACACATTATAACAGCAGCATTAAGTAGGAAAGATACAAATTCAAACTGTCCTCTCTATTAGCATCCATTACTTTATTAGGCAATTTTGATAAGAATTCAAATGCTAGAGCAGGATAACCAGCTTTGAAGAGGGTATGTGCAGTGGTAAAGTATAATTGTTGCACCAGTGGCATAATACTACCTTCCAACATTCACTATTTATCTGGCCTAAGCTTCTGTTTTCAATACCATAAGTAAAGTTAAAAATTACTACAGAATGACCCTCCCTTTTATCTTGTGTTGTTGAGGTTAATTTATTATCTGAGTAGCACTGAGTGCATATGTAAAGATACATAAAATTTGAAAACGTTTGGATTTGCTGAATCAATGTGAAAACAAAATATTAGTCAAGATATAATATAAAAAAAATTTTAGGAAAGTGATTTAAGAGATACACCGTTGCTTACCTATTCTGTCATAAGGCTTTTTAGATTCATCGTTGTATTGTAGATACATCATACCAATGTTGGTTAAAAACAGTGTATTCAGAGAAACAGAATGATTTTTTAAAATCCAAAGCACCGTACTATGCAGGGCAGATCTGTATGGGCCTTGGCATATCCTGATTTTCTCTTTCTTTCTCACATCCTAGTATTCCCTCGTACAACACTTTTCTTAAATTTAAAGATGCTATATTATCCTTGTAAAGCCTCATCAGCACCATTGCAACTTGTAGGTTATTTAACTTATTCACACAACTTCAATGGCATTTGTCAATGCCCCTGCTAATAAGGAAAATGTTTCTGCATACTCAAATCTTTGCTTCCCAAGCAAAGCAACGTTATTCTTTAAAGCTGTTTGTCTCCAGTGGTTCTTAGCAAAATTGTTAGCAAAGAATTCTGTCATTCTTTTGACTCTCTAATTCCTAAAAAGACCCCGAGTAAGATTTTTCTTCTTCATGCCTAAATGATAAATTGCTGTGTCCAATGGATCTTGCTTACGTTGGAAAGCTGCTTATGGCTATTTTTTCTATATATCTTCTAACAAATATGTTACTCCTAATCCACCATCCAACGTTTAGTTCCTTCTGCACAAATCATTTTGATTCATTCTTGAACTAAAATATATATATGTCATTAGGTCTGTTCTCGTTGGCCTACACTTTTAACACTTTCTACACTTTCCGTATTTCTGTCTTTGTCCATTGTATAAGTTGACACCCTAAAAAGTGCACAAAGTGTAAAAAGTGTAGGCAACGAGAACAGACCTATTATGTGTTATATGATATCTATCAACATTCAAGATGGCGGCCCAGCAATTTATCCCTTTATCCCCTCCATCTTGGCTTCACTTTCGCAAGCATATATAGTCACTCGCAGTCGCTCGTATTTTTAAGGAGCCCATATCTGATTCTTAACAGTGATTTATTTTTATGAACCAATTGCTTCGGCCACAAAATATTATATAATATATCGAAAACTTATTATAAATTTCGAAAATCTGTTAATTCTTTGATAAAGTAGATTCGGTCTTACGAAAGAATGAATGAACCTTTCTGCATCTCTAATATTCAAGCTACACTAAATGCATCAATTGCATATACTCCTTATATAGCTTTAACATTCCTGTTCGTTGTTAATAAGAAAAATTGAATCAAGAAGTATTATCCTTTCTCATTTCACTAATAGCGATAATGGAGCGTCTACTATTACCAGCTTCATGGGTGAGCAAGATCGCCTTTTATAAAAAGCAATCGCACAACTGCACTTGCGAACCGTCAAATTACTTTTCACCGATTTTCGATTATTTTAACATACTAAATAATCTTTATAACATTTTTAAATCATGCAGGTTTATAGCCCATAAAATTATGAAAATAACGATATAATAATCATAAAAGTTCGTGACGTCTATTTTTTTAACGAAAAAGGGTACTTGCACCGTAAAATTGAAACCTAACCGTTTTGGAAGTTTGAAAAGCATTTTTAAGATAGCTTAGAACATACATTTTCTTGTGACACAATAAATTGCAAAATTAACATTATAATATTTATAAGGGTTTGTGTCAATTTTTCTTGTAGTAACGAGGAAATGCTTCATGCATACCAATCCGGTGAATGCCCTAGGAAGGCAAAACTTCGAGAAGATCTTTATGAGGCTTCAATATTTTTGTCTTATATTTTTAATATTGCTCTTTTAAGGGTAAACACGAGATAGGTAGCATTTCCTCATTAATTAAAAAAGAAATAATAAGGGTGTCACGATCACTCATGAATATTATTACGCGCAGCTTTCACTATTTAATGGTGTAGAAGATAGTATGGTTGAAATAAATGAAATAAATTTTCTGTCATCCTGAAATTGGTGCCGAAATTTTGAGAATGTTACAAAACCTACTTTTCTTATGCAAGTTCCCTTCATTGTTTAAAAAAAGGACGTTAAGGTTGTCACGAACTTACAGCATTTTTTCCTTATTGTTGTTACTTTTAATAATAAAAAATGTATATTTAAATCGCCGCGCCGTGTGATAGGTATGGCATGGCAATATTCACACCGCGCGATACTCCACACCCCACACGCCGTGTAATGGCACCTTATTACTCTCTCCTTTGTTTTTTTTTTTTTTTTTTTTTTACATGGGAAAAATCCTCCTAGGACACCCTGGGATGGATATAACACCCCTCAAGTTAGTTCTAGGTTAGGCAACTTACGAACCAGCCCGACGGGTGTTCCACCTCAGGGTAGTGTTGGACTCACTATTTTTAAACAGTGCCTACCAACTAAAAAACCCATGCTATTTGCTTACAATAGCGATTGAACGTGGTTGACTCCTTGACGATGCTACAACTACGAGCCATTCCTCCTTCCATAATTATTCCAAGGTATCCATTATCCATGGAGTTTTAAATGAAATAAGAAGATTTATTAGTTGATACATTTTCATGTCTTCACACGTTTCACCGGGGTTGATGGAACGTTAACTCTTTATACTTGAGGTACGTAAAAGATGGTCGTTATGTCTACGAAATGAATAAAAAAAAATTAACGATAATAAGGAGGGGAATTAGAGATTTATCTTATTCAAGCGCGAGATTTAGGCAACTATTGCGTGGTGATAATTATTGGATTAGGTAAAGCGTGGTGAATGTTATGCATTATTTATTTAATGGGAAAACACTCCTATAATGCTATTGCTCAAGTTGCTTGATAACCTATGCCATTCATTGCAATAAAAAATGCTATCATTCATAAGTATCACACTTGTAAGATTCATTCATATTCACTGTCATTTATTGCCCGCACCTGTTGAACCAGAAACGAATGCATGGATATTTTGGCGATATTCATGATCCGATTTACGAATCTCTGGTCACAAGGGTGGCTAATGAAAAGTGAATCCCATTCGTATATTCCATGGCCCAAAATCCATTTCCCGATGGATTGTGAACCATTTAGCCTCCGGTACCTCCAGATACGAAGAGTAGGTACCATAGCGCGATGAGTCAACGCTATGAGGCCTAACCCCGCATATTACTGGATCGGAGCAACTGTGGAGGTGGAATATTTCATTCAGACACGCTACTCAATCGTTTCGAAATATCGAAGAGTTAGCTTTTTCACATTATACACAGCAATCAGTAATCAATGCATTTCAGGAGGAATTTCCGAAGAAACAAATTTTTATTGAGAAATTGGAAGGGCATTCACCGAAAATGTGAACTGAGTATTTAAAGAAATTTCTATTAAGATAGATTGAAAACAAATAAAAGGTTTATTAATGTGTCGGAATGACTTTAAAGATAGATAAATGTTTCAAAGGAACAGCGGAATTTTGAATAAAGCAATGAGGCCTAGGCTTGACAATTCATAAAGAAATAGGATGTTAACAAAGGAGAAATACGAAACATAAATGAACTGTAGACAGAAGGGTTGACTTACAGTTACTATCGTTCTGGCATGCGAACGGTTCGAAACTTAGCAGAATGGTTCGGATGTAAAAATAGTGAATCGGGGTAGGGTCTGTTCTTCGACATATATATATATATATATATATATATATATATATTTAAATTTATTACCTTTTTTGCAAAACGTCGAAAGAAGAAATTGAGAAAAGCATAAAAGCAATTCGGAGCGTCTAATATTATTAGTATATTGCAGTATCTTCTGATAACATTGGTTTTCGATTCAAAAATAAAGTACCATAATGGACTAAAAGAATAGAAGAAGACAGTCTTGCAAACCATTGCAATTAATTAATGTTTTTCTCGGAAAAGACAGTTAAATACTAATCCAAGTCATTTATGTACAATAATAATCCCACAGTTCATGTGTTTGTAAAATCAAGGGCGAGACAAGTTTTTCAAAACATTAATTTTTCGCTTTACCCATCTGTTGGCATACTTTTCTAGAAGCTGCTGACGCTTCTTCGTCATGTTTTAATTTTCTATTACGTTTATTACATTCCTTTTGTATCAAAATTACACATAATTTATGTAATAATTGTTCTTTCAATAATATTTCATGGTTCTTACAGATGAACCATTCGTCAAAAGAAAATTCTTCAAGAATGAATGTTTTCAAACGCAAATAGACAAATATGTCATGTAATGAAATTCTTCGGTTTATTATAATTATTCCAGCTTCTATAATATCATTCAACTTATTGCCACGTAATAAACAAGCCTTACAAGCAGGACATGCTTTCTTTTGAAAGTACCTCATAATTTGTGCTTTAATATCGTGTAATAGTTGATAGTCGTATACAGTAAGTGGTAGAACATTGTTCTCAAACCTTCTGCTACTGGGGCCTTCGTCATATGTGATATTAACTGTTGGATCATCGACACTGCTAGAAATTTTTAGACAATAAATAATGAGGATAAGCCTTCCTTTTAACGGACAAACAAATGATCATGCTTCAAATTGTTGTGGAAATACAGTTTGCTGAGAAGCTCATTGAGAATGAAAATAGTAATATTGATAAGAGGAGCAATAGATATAACCGCGTTAACGATTTATAACATTACATTCTTAATTGTAAATGTTTTAAAAGAGCACGTACATAGCGAAGGTCTGTACCAAACTTTCTTATCTAATTCACATAATACTAAAAATACATTGACGTGCAAATATTTCAGCTTCAACTAATTGTTATGAATAGTTTTCATAGAGAGAAAAAAGTTGTTCCGCAGGAATAGGACCAAAAGGAATATAATTTATTAATTTCTTCATTCTCTTCGAGCATTACTTATTTATAATGGTAAATCTTTCTACAGGAAATTTTGGATGCTACTTTATCTGAGGTTTAATTAATAAACATTCATGGATGATATGTGTATTGTTTTTTATAACTGCAACATTGAGAACTTTTGATTGTAATATAAATTGGCTTAGTATCCGATAAAAGTAAATTATGTTTTTACTATTAATTACTTATATATCATTACTTCCAAGTATGTATAAGCTTCGATTAATGGAAATTATAATTAAAAATTTTCTACGACTTTAATAGACGTCATGAGCAGTTAGCGTGTCACAACGTTTATTCTCTACATTTACATAATTTTAAGCGGAGTAAGTCTATATTGGGTAAACAGTCTAAAAAGAAGCACCAGTAATAGAGCCTTCTAGGTCAGGTGTAACCCTTTTGAATTTTTTTATAATTTGTTGTTTTAAATATAGTACATTATGCAAAACAAACAAATTCAAACATTAGAAACTTGTCGTTGCCCACCACTCTAACTTTTTCTTTAACCGTACCTGGATTTCGGTCAATTGTCTCGCGGTCGCCTTACAATGCGTCACGGGTACAAGAGTGACAGAGATATTTTAACAACGCTCTCGGAAACCAAGCTGAAATGTGCAGAAAATTCAGAGCCTTCTTCATTATAATATAATAAAATGTAAACTGTAAGGTACCACTAATATATAAATAATCGTCCGGTTATCCTCGTGATTGGGCATATTTTCACCTTAAAATTACGCTTAATCTATTGATATTACTTTTACAAATGTTTAATTAATATTATAAAAATTAAAATTTTTGATTGGGCATTGGATGACTGGTTTATAAGGGTGCTACAATTTCGATCGGTTCATTGCCATTGGATTATACCACGGGACTCCATGCTACAACTGCTACATAACATAACGAGACATGGAAAAGTGATATGTAATAGCTAATTAGGGACCTTTAAATTATATTATGACCGATTACATTTCCCAGAGTATACTTCGTAAAAACAATATTGTGGTATTTAAAGAAATGAAGAAATACAATTTTGTATACATTCGAAAGTATTGGTTTCAAAATTTTGGTTTAAAACATGGTGTAACTTCAATGATGTATAATATTTTAAAGACACATTCTTGAGGATGACGGAAGAGCATCTGAGCTAAATCCTAAATAAGAGAATAAAAGAATATTCAGAACCAATATACTGATTATTTACTAAGAATATTAGAGTACTGGACTTTTAGTCCCAGTTTGGCCTGAAGAATGTGTCTTTGAAATATTAAGCATCATTGCTGTAACACCGTGTATAGTCTCTAAATCCTTTTAGAAAAACTCGAGCATCATGTAGATGACAGAATTCTGAAAAATTCTTAATAATGTAGAAAGTTATTGTATTCTTCAATTCTTGTGTCTATAGCATATACTGTGATTCAATGTACTACATTGTTGTAATTAAACATTCAACAAATTTGTATAAATTGATAAAACAAGTTTATATTTACTTTTCTATTTCTTGCGATGTATCTAAACCAAGAATATCTCGCAAAGAATCATCTAAATCATCTTCATCGATATGTAATTGCGGATAATCTACCTGGATTTCATGTTCAACGCCAGCAGCAGGAATATCCTGTGCAAACTGGTCATTGAAAAAATCTCGCTTGCCTAACAAGTCATCGCAGCCTACTAATTGATCCATGCCATCTACTTCGCAATTAGTTCCATCGATTCTTAAATTTGAATATCTTGTGAGTAAAACGGTTCGCCACGCAAATTCAAAATGGGCAACGGTAAGATGGTTATTGTCGCCTTGCTCGCTTTTCAAAAGACCAAACAAATTTTCTAAAGGATCTTGATTTAAGTAACGAAGGTTCAATTCCTGAAAACCCAATCTTTGCAAATCTATCCATAAATCATGAAAAACGAATAAATTGCTTAGCAAGACTTTAGGTGTTGGCGTATTTACAGCACTTCCGTCATAATGATAAAATTTTAAAGTTTCTGCTTTTAATCTATAGCTTGTCCATTTACGAATATGATCGGACGTCGCAGAAATTGGAGCTCTGGTCGAATTAGATTTTTTATCATTACTACTACTACCAAGAATAGAGTCAAACATTTCGTCTATCTCGTCAAATATTTCTGCTGTAATTTTTGCCGTGAAATTGTTTTCAGGATCGTTACTCCACATTTCTCTTAAACTTTCTGCTATTGACTTGCTGACTATCTGAGCAGATTTATTTACCTTCATCTTACTCCTTGAGGAAGGAAATAAATGGTCTTCTGTTAATTTCGTCATATTACCCTGACAATATGTATAAAATAACTTTACAACATCAGACCAATACCCAATCTTCCCACCCCAGTGTATCGTATTGCCAGGATATTGAGATTTAATGTTAATACCCTGAGTAGAAGAAGGGTGCTCTTTCAACCATTTTTCATATCTCCCCCTTAAAGATGTGACAAAAGTTTTAATAATGTGTGGAACATCTGCAATTATATATATTTTATGGTCGTAATTTGGGATTGTAAAGAAATTCCCTGATTGATGAACGTTTGTCTTCCGCGCAAGGTTAGCTAAGGCCTTTCTGTTCGGACCTCCTTGATCGGATACAACAGCAACAATGGTTAAGCCCATATCTATTAAATCTTTTATGGTAATTAACAATAAAGTTTCCAGCTCTGCGCCACTCATAGCCGATTTTGAATAATAATACGACAGAGGCTGTTTCCTTGGGGTATTTATACTTTGAATCATAAATACGAGAACATGATCCACCAAATCACTTTTACCACTAATAAAGCCGGATACGGAGGCCATCCCCTCTGTGTAAATCAACCTTCTTTTCAAGCATGTCTCGTCCATTGTAAGTACAAAAACTTTATCTAAACTACTTAGCCTAGCTACATTCTCTTTAATAGCATTGTATAAAATATCATTTTTACCTGGTTTTATAGGAAAACGTTTAATTGTTCGAGAAATGGTCTTTCTATCGGGCAATATCATGGTATTACCTAAAAATGTGTAGCACTTATTACTACGACGCTGAATATCAACAGCTAGCATTTTCTCGCCTTCTCCGTAACGACGTCCATGAATGTTTCGATTTTGGTTATGAATGTTCATTGACACTATTTCTCGAAGAGCTTTAGAATTTATATTACCATAGGAAGGTTGGTCTTGCAATTTCTTTTTCAATTCTTCGCATTCCTTCATTTTGTCAAAATACTTTTGTTGCATTACACAAAAATCATTATACGAATTTCGTAATTTCGTTAGCAGTATTTTAGTTTTCGGAGAGGGTGGCGTATCTAACGAAATGCCCGCGTCTTGTGCCACCTTTTTTATTGTCAATCGTTCAGTTGAATCTATATAAATTGAAAGTAATTATTATTAATAACAGCAGAATTCTTCTTAAATAATACCAAACAAATAAAGCGAAATATAATTCACATACTTGAAGGTCGCCTCTTTCTCTTGGTATTCGTATTTTCAATCATATTACTCTCAACTTTCTGCAGAATACGGTTATTAATAATTTCATAAATGTATATGTCTCGAGAAGGTCGAGTTAAAATTAATAGTATGTGACGCATTTGCATTATTGAAATAAATGGAGATTATATTATGAAGTATCACTTCCTTTTTATTATATAAGATTAAAAATTAACGCCTGCGTTCATATTTACATATTAGTGAAAACCCATACAGCATCCACATGACTAAATGATATCTTTACTATGTATCACATGACAGTTACTATAGAAGCCTCTCGCGTTAAGGTCGAAATTTGGCACCATAATTTATGAATCATTCGACTATGAGCGCTAACGTGGAGATTAATTTAGAAAGCGCCAAGAAGGAAAGATTGTAAGAGTGACGGAAGCGAGTGTCGTGTGCTGACAAGGAAACAATTACTATTATATAAGTGATCAGGACAGGTTAATCGGGGATTTGGAGAACAAATTTTGAAAATTTGTATAAAAATTACGCGAAATTTTTTTTCAATAGACAAACTGAAATCGGGCGAGTGGCTTTGTTTGGCAGGGGCTTATAGCAAGTCACCAGGATGGTTATAAGCTAACAGGTCGGTTAATCTATACAGATTGGACTTTGGGCGATTTTTATGGAGTGTACAAACAGCGAACAAGAAAGTAAAGATAGATTAAGCAATTCGGAGTGTTTTATGACAGGAATTTTGGCTGATACTGAAGAAAATGACGTTAGGACTATTTTGAAACCAACGCATTGTAAAAGAAAGATAATAAGCGTCGATTTAAAATTTTAATTTTAATAATTGCTAGGTTTTAAGATGGCTTAATGTATGTTTTTCCAAATTATATTGTCGAGAAAAGCCACGGCTCTTTCAGCCGTGTCTATAGAATATTTGTACCTTTAGAATTTGTAATGTTGATTTTTCTTTATTATAAAAAGTAATTTGTAGTTTTCAGTATTTTGTTTTAAAAGACTACATCCCTTGGAAAAATGAAGCGTTAAAAACGATTAGTTTGTAAGTGCTGTATGTGTATGAGAATAAATAAAAATATAATACGCATGCATGTATACCTCCGATGCAAAGGTACACAGTGATATAAAAAACCATTTGTTAATTACCTCAGGATATGTAATAACCGGCTCGTGATTGTCATTCAAATTATAATTTATGAATGATGTGGAAGGTTCATTATGCAAAATTCGACTTGCACACAAAGGAGCTTCGTCAGTATTTACAGGTGTATTTACAAGTGGTATCTCAGCAGCTTTAAGAATGCGCAAAGAAATTGTTTACTTGAAATAGTTAAATAGAAATAACGTAAAGATTAAGAGAAGGCAAAGACAGGACAAAATTGTATTATTAATGTTCGCGTTCAGTTATTTGACATAAGTTTGTACAGTCAATTTAATTTTCTGTTCATCCGAAATGAGCTATTACGATAAATTTATTTAACATTTGATGTACAAAGCGATAAAAAAATTGTATGATTCAGCAGATTTAATTACGTCAGTAAACCAATTGAATATTAATGTTACATTCGCGACTATCATACTTCTTGTTTACCCTAATGAGTTTACATTATTAACGTTTTCAAAATTATCTAGTTACCTTCATTAACAACATTTGAATTAATTGTTATGAACTCTGCTACTTGTTCGTCACTTAAAGATTGTGCCCCGTGTACAATCGGATATGCTGTGCTCACAAGTCGTTTTCCAGCTTGCGTACATTTATAATCAGTAACATTAAAGTGACAGCTGCAAACAAAGCGGCTTCTTGAAAGGAAACTGATGGGTAAGCAAATTAGGTCTTCATTGCCAACAATTTGTATCCATCTTTTGCATCTGTTTTTAAAAATTTAGTAATCATAATGAATTTTTTTAAAGTACAAACACTAATATTGCATGCAGAAAACAATTAAATATTGACAAAGTGACTAATATTATAGTGTCATTGATTAAAATTTCTAAAAAAACTATATATACTAAAATCTTAGTTAACTCTATTCTGTGAACTCTGCATGTGCTGCTTGAAGTTAGTCTCTTTTCATGCTTTAACCACTATCTCTCTCAGCCCTGGAGGAACAGACTTTTCTATTTCATTGCGTATTCTTATTTCTAAATATTATTAAAACCGCATTATTATTTTTTCAAATTTCTTTCAGAACTTTATGTGACCTATTAATTTAAAATTGTACGTATATAGGTCTATAATATGCACGTACACTCTGGGAAATTGAATCGTTCCGAAATGTCAAACGAAATTAAATAGGCCTAAGTTAGCTGGTGGACAAGATTTTTCCTCGTTGCACAGCTTACCTGCTACACCACTGAGTCCCAAGCAATAAACAGAGGGCAATAAACCGACCGAAAATGACTAACCCTTATATACCTGCACTCGAATGATCAATCAAAAATTCTAATTTTAATATTATTAATTAAACATTCTTAAAACTGGTATCAAAACATTGCTTTTATTTTTAAGATGAGAATGAGCCCAAACACGAGGCTAATCGTACGATTATTTCTGTATTAGGTGTATCCTATATATATATATATATATAATTCATATTTTATTAAATTCTAATGAAACTCTGTTTTATTTTGTATTTGTGTTACTTAGTAAATTAAAATATATATAAAACAAAATAGCAGAAAGGATCGACTAACAATTATCGGAGTTAATACGATGTCAATGAAAATAGGAATTTTTCAACCTTCAAGAAAGGGCGAAATATAAATTATGTACAAAAATATTATTAAATAATGGATAAACATTTATTTCATTTAAATATATATGTAATTAAAAGATATGCGTAAATACTTTAAAGTCCTATCTAAATTTCTCAAAAAAAAAGTTTTATTAGATTTAATTAATTCGAGAACTGCAAGATAAATCTAATACAGAAATAATCGTCCAATTAGCCTCGTGTTTAGGCTCATTCTCATCTTAAAAATAAAAGCAATGTATTGATAACAGTTTTAAAAATGTTTAATTAATAATATTAAAATTAGAATTTTTGATTGATCATTCGAGTGTAGGTATATAAGGGTTAGTCATTTTCGGTCGGTTTATTGCCCTCTGTTTATTGCTTGGGATTCGGTGGTATAGCAGGTAAGCTATGCAACGAGGAAAAATCTTGTCCATCAGCTAACTTAGGCCTATTTAATTTCGTTTGACATTTCGGAACGATTCAATTTCCCAGAGTGTATATGCGTAACGAGCAGGCATGCTATGTCGCTCAAAGCTACAGCTGCATGCAATTTCAATTTGAAATATATAGTAAACTACTGAATGCAATTAAAAAATAATAGAAGGGTTTACGAAAGGTCTTGAGATATGGTACAGGAATGTGTGATATAGGCTAGCGATGTCCATTTAAAAAGGAAAAAAAAGGAATAACTACATTTAGATCTTTCTATAATTCAAATAATTAATGGCAAAAAATAAAAAGAAAGTCACATTAAAGGGACACATTTAGAACTGTGAACATAGAGATAACGTTTTCAATTGATGGAATCATTGAACAGATTTTTTCACAAAAACCTATATTATGGCTTCCCCTCTGTACACAGGGACTGTCAAATAAAGTGATCTAGTGTCCGAAAGCGAAAGAGTCGCGATGAAAATCAATAGGCGTATCATTGATTGATGATACATAAAGAAGTGAACAAGCGGCTCGTTACGTTTCTTCTTCACTAATACAGCTTCGCGGAATAAGCAACATGTTTTTATCAATGTAATAATCGGTGAAATTAGAGTAAGAGAAAGATAGTGTGCAATTATTTCTCTCTCTTTCTTTCCCTCCCTCTCTCTTATTCACATGTACATACAGAAACCTTCAAATATTAACTGTGTTATATTCAACAAAGGTAAAAATAAACCTACTACTGTGTGTATATGTTTGAAATTCAAAAAAAGGCTAGAAAAAAGAGTACCCTAATTCCTTTTCACTCTGAGTCCATCAATTGTTAGAATAGCAATTGAAAATATTTCATTGCGTGTGGAAGTAGGAATGATAGAGGGAAGAACAAGTTAGTTATGCATTTCTCTGTCTATCATTAATGAATCGTGCGCCAATATCCGCCATTAGGAATTATACGCTTTGAAAAGCTGGATAATTTTTTCTACATAATTTTAGGTCATGCTATATATATATATATATATTAATCCCCTAACCTTTGAAGATCACGTGGAAAACGGAAGAAAGTGCAATTCTCTTTTCCCTGCTTATGACCGCATAATGTAATACAGCACACTGATCGAGTCATGCTGTCCAAATTTCTGAAGTAATTGGTTGATAAATGATAAGAATCCTTTCCTGTGTTAGCCTGTTCAGTTGAAAAATCCTGTATTTAATAATTCTGAAATTATTCTAGAAGTGTAGCCTAATAGTATTGAAAAAATTAATAAAAACCAATTTGTAAACACTTTATGACGCATGTTTATTACATATTAAGGCGATTCATAATAAAATGAATGAAGCAATTCCATCCACAGAAAATTTCATGTATCATAGCATCTTATTAATTTTAATAGTCTCATTGGCTCTTGATAATAAATATATTATTCTCAGCAAAAGCCTGTAGGGATGATGAGTTTCAAAGGTTTTTGTTTTTACTGATAGATATGTAATGAATTTTCAATCGGATAAACACGTGAACAGAGAAAATGACAAGCAATTTGCAATTTTAATTCCAGTACCGAATAACGAGGATGTAATTAGAATTTTGTGGACACTTGTTTTAAAAAAACTATTTCTAACATATACTAAAAACTCATTTCATACTACAAGTTCTGTTCCCTCTATACCCATACAGGACCAAATGACTTAAAGATATCTTTTAAACATAATTTAGTCAATTGGATGACTAAAATAAGATTATAAGAGAACTTTTAGTCAAGTGTGCTGTAGAGGTATTATTAATGGGATATATCACCAAAATAAACCAAATAAATCTGATAAGTTTAACCAGTTAAAATGAAAAGTTTTACCAACTTAATTTGCACTACAAGGATATCAGCTATACTATACTACCAAAATATTTTTACAAGTTTGTCCAGAATATAAAATAGCTCTTTCAGTAAATATATGAACAATGTATAAGATAAAATATGTTACTGCATTCGAATAAAAATTCTGAGTTATTCCACAAGTTCACTATATGTGGGTAATTGCAATGGGTATGAAATGTCCTTTCGTAATAAGAATGCCTTTGGCACCACAAGTTCTGTCAACTGTATTATGTCATTGGGAGAATACGCATGTTTCACCAAAAAGATTTGACAAGTTGAAAATGCTAATATGATACTTTTACCAATTTAATTTACTTTTTAAAAATATCAGATATATATTAGTAAAAATTCTGTAAAAGTTGGACTCCAATATAATACATTACTTTGTGCAAATGTATGAACAATGTATAAGATAAAAATAAATGTTACTTCATTCGAATAAAAATTCTGAGTTATTCCACAAGTTCACTATATGTGGGTAATTGCAATGGGTATGAAATGTCCTTTCGTAATAAGAATGCCTTTGGCACCACAAGTTCTGGCCACTATATTATGTCATTGGGAGAATACGCATGTTTCACCAAAAAGATTTGACAAGTTTAAAATGCTAATATGATACTTTTACCAATTTAATTTACTTTTTAAAAATATCAGATATATATTAGTAAAAATTCTGTAAAAGTTGGACTCCAATATAATACATTACTTTGTGCAAATGTATGAACAATGTATAAGATAAAAATAAATGTTACTTCATTCGAATAAAAATTCTGAGTTATTCCACAAGTTCACTATATGTGGGTAATTGCAATGGGTATGAAATATCCTTTCGTAATAAGAATGCCTTTGGCACCACAAGTTCTGGCCACTATATTATGTCATTGGGAGAATACGCATGTTTCACCAAAAAGATTTGACAAGTTTAAAATGCTAATATGATACTTTTACCAATTTAATTTACTTTTTAAAAATATCAGATATATATTAGTAAAAATTCTGTAAAAGTTGGACTCCAATATAATACATTACTTTGTGCAAATGTATGAACAATGTATAAGATAAAAATAAATGTTACTTCATTCGAATAAAAATTCTGAGTTATTCCACAAGTTCACTATATGTGGGTAATTGCAATGGGTATGAAATGTCCTTTCGTAATAAGAATGCCTTTGGCACCACAAGTTCTGTCAACTGTATTATGTCATTGGGAGAATACGCATGTTTCACCAAAAAGATTTGACAAGTTGAAAATGCTAATATGATACTTTTACCAATTTAATTTACTTTTTAAAAATATCAGATATATATTAGTAAAAATTCTGTAAAAGTTGGACTCCAATATAATACATTACTTTGTGCAAATGTATGAACAATGTATAAGATAAAAATAAATGTTACTTCATTCGAATAAAAATTCTGAGTTATTCCACAAGTTCACTATATGTGGGTAATTGCAATGGGTATGAAATGTCCTTTCGTAATAAGAATGCCTTTGGCACCACAAGTTCTGGCCACTATATTATGTCATTGGGAGAATACGCATGTTTCACCAAAAAGATTTGACAAGTTTAAAATGCTAATATGATACTTTTACCAATTTAATTTACTTTTTAAAAATATCAGATATATATTAGTAAAAATTCTGTAAAAGTTGGACTCCAATATAATACATTACTTTGTGCAAATGTATGAACAATGTATAAGATAAAAATAAATGTTACTTCATTCGAATAAAAATTCTGAGTTATTCCACAAGTTCACTATATGTGGGTAATTGCAATGGGTATGAAATATCCTTTCGTAATAAGAATGCCTTTGGCACCACAAGTTCTGGCCACTATATTATGTCATTGGGAGAATACGCATGTTTCACCAAAAAGATTTGACAAGTTTAAAATGCTAATATGATACTTTTACCAATTTAATTTACTTTTTAAAAATATCAGATATATATTAGTAAAAATTCTGTAAAAGTTGGACTCCAATATAATACATTACTTTGTGCAAATGTATGAACAATGTATAAGATAAAAATAAATGTTACTTCATTCGAATAAAAATTCTGAGTTATTCCACAAGTTCACTATATGTGGGTAATTGCAATGGGTATGAAATGTCCTTTCGTAATAAGAATGCCTTTGGCACCACAAGTTCTGGCCACTATATTATGTCATTGGGAGAATACGCATGTTTCACCAAAAAGATTTGACAAGTTTAAAATGCTAATATGATACTTTTACCAATTTAATTTACTTTTTAAAAATATCAGATATATATTAGTAAAAATTCTGTAAAAGTTGGACTCCAATATAATACATTACTTTGTGCAAATGTATGAACAATGTATAAGATAAAAATAAATGTTACTTCATTCGAATAAAAATTCTGAGTTATTCCACAAGTTCACTATATGTGGGTAATTGCAATGGGTATGAAATATCCTTTCGTAATAAGAATGCCTTTGGCACCACAAGTTCTGGCCACTATATTATGTCATTGGGAGAATACGCATGTTTCACCAAAAAGATTTGACAAGTTTAAAATGCTAATATGATACTTTTACCAATTTAATTTACTTTTTAAAAATATCAGATATATATTAGTAAAAATTCTGTAAAAGTTGGACTCCAATATAATACATTACTTTGTGCAAATGTATGAACAATGTATAAGATAAAAATAAATGTTACTTCATTCGAATAAAAATTCTGAGTTATTCCACAAGTTCACTATATGTGGGTAATTGCAATGGGTATGAAATATCCTTTCGTAATAAGAATGCCTTTGGCACCACAAGTTCTGGCCACTATATTATGTCATTGGGAGAATACGCATGTTTCACCAAAAAGATTTGACAAGTTTAAAATGCTAATATGATACTTTTACCAATTTAATTTACTTTTTAAAAATATCAGATATATATTAGTAAAAATTCTGTAAAAGTTGGACTCCAATATAATACATTACTTTGTGCAAATGTATGAACAATGTATAAGATAAAAATAAATGTTACTTCATTCGAATAAAAATTCTGAGTTATTCCACAAGTTCACTATATGTGGGTAATTGCAATGGGTATGAAATATCCTTTCGTAATAAGAATGCCTTTGGCACCACAAGTTCTGGCCACTATATTATGTCATTGGGAGAATACGCATGTTTCACCAAAAAGATTTGACAAGTTTAAAATGCTAATATGATACTTTTACCAATTTAATTTACTTTTTAAAAATATCAGATATATATTAGTAAAAATTCTGTAAAAGTTGGACTCCAATATAATACATTACTTTGTGCAAATGTATGAACAATGTATAAGATAAAAATAAATGTTACTTCATTCGAATAAAAATTCTGAGTTATTCCACAAGTTCACTATATGTGGGTAATTGCAATGGGTATGAAATGTCCTTTCGTAATAAGAATGCCTTTGGCACCACAAGTTCTGGCCACTATATTATGTCATTGGGAGAATACGCATGTTTCACCAAAAAGATTTGACAAGTTGAAAATACTAATATGATACTTTTACCAATTTAATTTACTTTTTAAAAATATCAGGTATATATTAGTAAAAATTCTGTAAAAGTTGGACTCCAATATAATACATTACTTTGTGCAAATGTATGAACAATGTATAAGATAAAAATAAATGTTACTTCATTCGAATAAAAATTCTGAGTTATTCCACAAGTTCACTATATGTGGGTAATTGCAATGGGTATGAAATGTCCTTTCGTAATAAGAATGCCTTTGGCACCACAAGTTCTGTCAACTGTATTATGTCATTGGGAGAATACGCATGTTTCACCAAAAAGATTTGACAAGTTGAAAATACTAATATGAAACTTTTACCAATTTAATTGCCTTTTTAAAAATATCAGGTATATATTAGTAAAAATTCTGTAAAAGTTGGACTCCAATATAATACATTACTTTGTGCAAATGTATGAACAATATATAAGATAAAAATAAATGTTACTGCATTCGAATAAAAATTCTGACTTAACCAATATTTAAATAGAAAGAATATAAAATTTCTGACCTTCTTTTACCAATCAATTGAATATTTTTAATATTCCTCCTGGCTGCTGAACGAAAACTGGTGATGGCAATAAATAACTTCTTCACAGAATATAACTTAACTGGAACAAACTGTAGTCGTTACACAGATTTCCCGCCAATTTCGTACACTTCCACAAATTTTCAAATTTCTAAGGTAAACTTAATCTGATGTAAACATCAGCAAATCAGGCAGTATGCTGTCGGTCCAGTAGAACGATTAAAACATTTAGAGCCATCAAAATCTGTATGCTTGCGCCATCTGCTATAAATCGAACAAACTATAGTAAGCAAAACGCACTTTACTCTGTAACCAATTTTAAAGATATACTATCACGCCACCTATGAAGTGCTGCCAATTATCAGCCTTA
>NW_027117241.1:0-22530 GCF_024137725.1 Prorops nasuta
TAACTCACTTGGGGTCAGGGAGGACTTATATGGGACTAGGGTAACTCACTTGTGGTCAGGGAGTACTTATAAAGGGTCAAGGGTAACTCGCTTGTGGTCAGGGAGTACTTATATGGCACTACGGTAACTCGCTTTGGGTCAGGGAGCACTTATATGGGAATAGTGTAACTCACTTGGGGTCAGGGAGTACTTATATGGGACTAGGGTAACTCACTTTGGGTCAGGGAGTACTTATATGGGACTAGGGTAACTCACTTGGTATCATGGAGTACTTATATGGGGCTAGGGTAACTTACTTGGGGTCAGGGAGTACTTATACTGTACTAGGGTAACTCACTTTGGGTCAGGGAGTACTTATATGGGACTAGTGTAACTCACTTGGGATCAGGGAGTACTTATATTGGACTAGGGTAACTCACTTGGGGTCAGGGAGTACTTATAAAGTGGCTTGGGTAACTCGCTTGGGGTCAGGGAGTACTTATATGGGACTAGGGTAACTCACTTTGGGTCAGGGAGTACTTATATGGTACTAGGGTAACTCACTTGGGGGTCAGGGAGCACTTATATGGGACTAGTGTAACTCACTTTGGGTCAGGGAGTTCTTATATGGGACTAGGGTAACTCACTTGGGGTCAGGGAGTACTTATATGGGACTAGGGTAACTCACTTGGGGTCAGGGAGTACTTATATGGGACTAGGGTAACTCACTTGGGGTCAGGGAGTAATTATAAAAGGGCTAGGGTAACTCAATTAGGGTAAGGGAGTACCTATATGGGACTAGGGTAACTCACTTGGGTTCAGGAGTACTTATATGTGACTAGGGTAACTCACTTGTGGTCAGAGAGTACTTATAAAGGGGCTAGGGTAACTAAGTTGGGGTCAGGGAGTACTTATAAAGGGGCTAGGGTAACTCACTTGGTGTCAGGGAGTACTAATAAAGGGGCTTGGGTAACTCACATTGTGTCAGGGTGTACTTATATGGGATTAGGGTAACTCACTTGGGGGTCAGGGAGCACTTATATGGGACTAGTGTAACTCACTTTGGGTCAGGGTGTACTTATGTGGGACTAGGGTAACTCACTTGGGGGTCAGGGAATACCTATATAGGACTAGGGTAACTCACTTGGGGTCAGGGAGTACTTATATAGGGGCTAGGGTAACTCAGTTGGGGTCAGGGAGTACTTATAATGCGGCTAGGGTAACTCACTTGGTGTCAGGGAGTACTTATATGTGACTAGGAAAACTCACTTAGGGTCAGGGAGTACTAATAAAGGGGCTTGGGTAACTCACTTTGTGTCAGGGAGTACATATATGGGACTAGGTTAACACACTTGTGTTCAGGGAGTACTTATAGAGGGGCTAGGGTAACTCAGTTGGGGTCAGGGAGTACTTATAAAGGGACTAGGGTAACTCACTTGGGGTCAGGGAATACCTATATAGGACTAGGGTAACTCACTTGGGGTCAGGAAGTACTTATATGTGACTAGGGTAACTCACTTGGGGTCAGGGAGTAATAATGAAAGGTCTTGGGTAACTGACTTTGGGTCAGTGAGTACTTATTTAGGACTAGGGTAACTCACTTGGTGTCAGGGAGTACTTATATGGGACTAGAGTAACTCACTTGGGATCAGGGAGTACTTATATGGGACTAGGGTAACTCACTTGGGGTCAGGGAGTAATTATAAAAAGGTTAGGGTAACTCAATTAGGGTAAGGGAGTACCTATATGGGACTAGGGTAACTCACTTGGGTCAGGGAGTACTTATATGGGACTAGGGTAACACACTTGTGGTCAGGGAGTACTTATATAGGGGCTAGGGTAACTCAGTTGGGGTCAAGGAGTACTTATAAAGGGGCTAGGGTAACTCACTTGGTGTCAGGGAGTACTTATATGTGACTAGGAAAACTCACTTAGGGTCAGGGAGTACTTATATGGGACTAGGTTAACACACTTGTGGTCAGGGAGTACTTATAGAGGGGCTAGGGTAACTCAGTTGGGGTCAGGGTGTACTTATATGGGACTAGGTTAACTCACTTGTGGTCAGGGAGTACTTATAAAGAGGCTAGGGTAACTCACTTTTTGTCAGGGAGTACTTATAAAGGGGCTATGGTAACTCACTTCGGGTCAGGGAGTGCTTATATGTGATAAGGGTAACTCACTTGGGGTCAGGGAGTACTTATAAAGGGGCTAGGGTAACTCGTTTGGGGTCAGGGAGTACTTATAAGGTACTAGGGTAACTCACTAGGGGTCAGCGAGTACTTATATGGGACTAGGGTAACTCTCATGGGGTCAGGGAGTAATAATAAAGGGTCTTGGGTAACTCACTTTGGGTCAGGGAGTACTTAATTGGGACTAGGTAACTCACTTGGGGTCAGGGAGTACTTATATGGGACTAGGGTAACTTACTTGCTATCATGGAGTAGTTATATGGGACTAGGGTAACTTACTTGGGGTCTGGGAGTACTTATATTGTACTAGGGTAACTCACTTGGGGTCAAGGGAGTACTTATATGGGACTAGGGTAACTCACTTTGGTTCAGAGAGTACTTATATGGTACTAGGGTAACTCACTTGGGGGTCAGGGAGCACTTATATGGGACTAGTGTAACTCACTTTGGGTCAGGGAGTACTTATATGGGACTAGGGTAAATCACTTGTGGTCAGGGAGTACTTATAAAGGGGCTAGGGTAACTCAGTTGGGGTTAGGGAGTACTTACAAAGGGACTAGGGTAACTCACTTTGGGTCAGGGAGCACTTATATGGGACTAGTGTAACTCACTTGGGGTCAGGGAGTACTTATATGGGACTAGGGTAACTCACATGGGGACAGGGAGTACTTATATGGGACTAGGGTAACTCACTTTGGGTCAGGGAGTACTTATATGGGACTAGGGTAACTCACTTTGGTTCAGAGAGTACTTATATGGTACTAGGGTAACTCACTTTGGGTCAGGGAGCACTTATATGGGACTAGTGTAACTCACTTGGGGTCAGGGAGTACTTATATGGGACTAGGGTAACTCACATGGGGACAGGGAGTACTTATATGGGACTAGGGTAACTCACTTTGGGTCAGGGAGTACTTATATGGGACTAGGGTAACTCACTTTGGTTCAGAGAGTACTTATATGGTACTAGGGTAACTCACTTGGGGGTCAGGGAGCACTTATATGGGACTAGGGTAACTCACTTTGGGTCAGGGAGTACTTATATGGGACTAGTGTAACTCACTTGGGGTCAGGGAGTACTTATATTGGACTAGGGTAACTCACTTGGGGTCAGGGAGTACTTATAAAGTGGCTTGGGTAACTCGCTTGGGGTCAGGGAGTACTTATATGGGACTAGGGTAACTCACTTGGGGTTAGGGAGTACTTATATGCGACTAGTGTAACTCACTTGGGGTCAGGTAGTACTTAAATGGGACTAGTGTAACTAACTTGGGGTGAGGGAGTACTTATATGGGACTAGGGTAACTCGCATTGGGTTAGGGAGTACCTATATGGGACTAAGGTAACTCACTTTGTGTCAGGGATTACTTATATGGGACTAGGGAAACTCGCTTTAGGTCAGGGAGTACTTATTTGGGACTAGGGTAACTCACTTAGTGTCAGGGAGTACTTATGTGGGACTAGGGTAACACAATTGGGGTCAGGGAGTACTTATAAAGGGGCTAGGGTAACTCGCTTGAAGTCAGGGAGTACTTATAAGGTACTAAGGTAACTCACTTGGGGTCAGGAAGTACTTATATGGGACTAGGGTAACTCACTTGGGGTCAGGGAGTAATAATGAAAGGTCTTGGGTAACTGACTTTGGGTCAGTGAGTAATTATTTAGGACTAGGGTAACTCACTTGGTGTCTGGGAGTACTTATATGGGACTAGAGTAACTCACTTGGGATCAGGGAGTACATATATGGCACTGGGGTAACTCACTTGGGGTCAAGGAGTAATTATAAAAAGGTTAGGGTAACTCAATTAGGGTAAGGGAGTACCTATATGGGACTAGGGTAACTCACTTGGGGTCAGGGAGTACCTATATGGGACTAGAGTAACACACTTGTGGTCAGGGAGTACTTATATAGGGGCTAGGGTAACTCAGTTGGGGTCAGGGAGTACTTATAAAGCGGCTAGGGTAACTCACTTGGTGTCAGGGAGTACTTATATGTGACTAGGAAAACTTACTTAGGGTCAGGGAGTACTAATAAAGGGGCTTGGGTAACTCAATTGGGGTTAGGGAGTACTTACAAAGGGACTAGGGTAACTCACTTTGGGTCAGGGAGCACTTATATGGGACTAGTGTAACTCACTTGGGGTCAGGGGAGTACTTATATGGGACTAGGGTAACTCACTTTGGTTCAGAGAGTACTTATATGGTACTAGGGTAACTCACTTGGGGGTCAGGGAGCACTTATATGGGACTAGTGTAACTCACTTTGGGTCAGGGAGTACTTATATGGGACTAGGGTAAATCACTTGTGGTCAGGGAGTACTTATAAAGGGGCTAGGGTAACTCAATTGGGGTTAGGGAGTACTTACAAAGGGACTAGGGTAACTCACTTTGGGTCAGGGAGCACTTATATGGGACTAGTGTAACTCACTTGGGGTCAGGGAGTACTTATATGGGACTAGGGTAACTCACATGGGGACAGGGAGTACTTATATGGGACTAGGGTAACTCACTTTGGGTCAGGGAGTACTTATATGGGACTAGGGTAACTCACTTTGGTTCAGAGAGTACTTATATGGTACTAGGGTAACTCACTTTGGGTCAGGGAGCACTTATATGGGACTAGTGTAACTCACTTGGGGTCAGGGAGTACTTATATGGGACTAGGGTAACTCACATGGGGACAGGGAGTACTTATATGGGACTAGGGTAACTCACTTTGGGTCAGGGAGTACTTATATGGGACTAGGGTAACTCACTTTGGTTCAGAGAGTACTTATATGGTACTAGGGTAACTCACTTGGGGGTCAGGGAGCACTTATATGGGACTAGGGTAACTCACTTTGGGTCAGGGAGTACTTATATGGGACTAGTGTAACTCACTTGGGGTCAGGGAGTACTTATATTGGACTAGGGTAACTCACTTGGGGTCAGGGAGTACTTATAAAGTGGCTTGGGTAAATCGCTTGGGGTCAGGGAGTACTTATATGGGACTAGGGTAACTCACTTTGGGTCAGGGAGTACTTATATGGTACTAGGGTAACTCACTTGGGGGTCAGGGAGCACTTATATGGGACTAGTGTAACTCACTTTGGGTCAGGGAGTACTTATATGGGACTAGGGTAACTCACTTGGGGTCAGGGAGTACTTATATGGGACTAGGGTAACTCACTTGAGGGCAGGGAGTACTTATATGGGACTAGGGTAACTCACATGGGGTCAGGGAGTACTTATATGGGACTAGGGTAACTCACTTTGGGTCAGGGAGTACTTATATGGGACTAGGGTAACTCACTTTGGTTCAGAGAGTACTTATATGGTACTAGGGTAACTCACTTGGGGGTCAGGGAGCACTAATATGGGACTTGTGTAACTCACTTTGGGTCAGGGAGTACTTATATGGGACTAGGGTAACTCACTTTGGGTCAGGGAGTACTTATATGGGACTAGTGTAACTCATTTGGGCTCAGGGAGTACTTATATTGGACTAGGGTAACTCACTTGGGGTCAGGGGAGTACTTATAAATTGGCTTGGGTAACTCGCTTGGGGTCAGGAAGTACTTATATGGGACTAGGGTAACTCACTTTGGGTCAGGGAGTACTTATATGGTACTAGGGTAACTCACTTGGGGGTCAGGGAGCACTTATATGGGACTAGTGTAACTCACTTTGGGTCAGGGAGTACTTATATGGGACTAGGGTAATTCACTTGGGGTCAGGGAGTACTTATATGGGACTAGAGTAACTCACTTGGTGTCAGGGAGTACTTATATGGGACTAGGGTAACTCACTTGGGGTCAGGGAGTAATTATAAAAGGGCTAGGGTAACTCAATTAGGGTAAGGGAGTACCTATATGGGACTAGGGTAACTCACTTGGGTTCAGGGAGTACTTATATGTGACTAGGGTAACTCACTTGTGGTCAGAGAGTACTTATAAAGGGGCTAGGGTAACTAAGTTGGGGTCAGGGAGTACTTATAAAGGGGCTAGGGTAACTCACTTGGGGTCAGGGAGTACTTATATGGGATTAGTGTAACTCACATGGGGTCAGGGAGTATTTATATGGGACTAGAGTAACTCGCATTGGGACAGGGGAGTACTTATATAGCACTCGGGTAACTCACTTGGGGTCAGGGAGTAATTATAAAAGGGCTAGGGTAACTCAATTAGGGTAAGGGAGTACCTATATGGGACTAAGGTAACTCACTTGGGGTCAGGGAATACCTATATGTGACTAGGGTAACTCACTTGTGGTCAGAGAGTACTTATAAAGGGGCTAGGGTAACTCAATTAGGGTAAGGGAGTACCTATATGGGACTAGGGTAACTCACTTGGGTTCAGGGAGTACTTATATGTGACTAGGGTAACTCACTTGTGGTCAGAGAGTACTTATAAAGGGGCTAGGGTAACTCAATTAGGGTAAGGGAGTACCTATATGGGACTAGGGTAACTCACTTGGGTTCAGGGAGTACTTATATGTGACTAGGGTAACTCACTTGTGGTCAGAGAGTACTTATAAAGGGGCTAGGGTAACTAAGTTGGGGTCAGGGAGTACTTATAAAGGGGCTAGGGTAACTCACTTGGTGTCAGGGAGTACTAATAAAGGGGCTTGGGTAACTCACATTGTGTCAGGGTGTACTTATATGGGATTAGGGTAACTCACTTGGGGGTCAGGGAGCACTTATATGGGACTAGTGTAACTCACTTTGGGTCAGGGTGTACTTATATGGGACTAGGGTAACTCACTTGGGGTCAGGGAGTACTTATAAAGGGACTAGGGTAACTCACTTGGGGTCAGGGAATACCTATATAGGACTAGGGTAACTCACTTGGGGTCAGGGAGTACTTATATGGGACTAGAGTAACTCGCATTGGGTCAGGGAGTACTTATATGGCACTGGGGTAACTCACTTAGGGTCAAGGAGTAATTATAAAAGGGCTGGGGTAACACAATTAGGGTAAGGGAGTACCTATATGGGACTAAGGTAACTCACTTGGGGTCAGGGAATACCTATATAGGACTAGGGTAACTCACTTGGGGTCAGGGACTACTTATATTGCACTGGGGTAACTCACTTGGGGTCAAGGAGTAATTATAAAAAGGCTAGGGTAACTCAAATAGGGTAAGGGAGTACCTATATGGGACTAGGGTAACTCACTTGGGGTCAGGGAGTACTTATATGGGATTAGTGTAACTCACATGGGGTCAGGGAGTATTTATATGGGACTAGAGTAACTCGCATTGGGACAGGGAGTACTTATATAGCACTCGGGTAACTCACTTGGGGTCAGGGAGTAATTATAGAAGGGCTAGGGTAACTCAATTAGGGTAAGGGAGTACCTATATGGGACTAAGGTAACTCACTTGGGGTCAGGGAATACCTAAATGGGACTAGGGTAACTTACTTGGGGTCAGGGAGTACTTATATGGGACTAGTGTAAATCACTTGGGGTCAGGGAGTACTTATATGGGACTAGGGTAACTCATTTGGGATCAAGGAGTAATTATAAAAAGGCTAGGGTAACTCAATTAGGGTAAGGGAGTACCTATGTGGGACTAGGGTAACTCACTTGGTGTCAGGGAGTACTTATATGGGACTAGGGTAACTCACTTGTGGTCAGGGGGTACTTATAGAGGGGCTAGGGTAACTCAATTGGGGTCAGGGAGTACTTAAAAAGGGACTAGGGTAACTCACTTGGGGTCAGGGAGTACTTATATGGGACTAGGATAACTAACTTTGGGTCAGGGAGTACTTATTTGGGACTAGGGTAACTCACTTGGGGTCAGGGAGTAATAATGAAAGGTCTTGGGTAACTGACTTTGGGACAGTGAGTACTTATTTAGGACTAGGGTAACTCACTTGGTGTCAGGGAGTACTTATATGGGACTAGAGTAACTCACTTGGGATCATGGAGGACTTATATGGGGCTTGGGTAACTTACTTGGGGTCAGGGAGTACTTATACTGTACTAGGGTAACTCACTTGTGGTCAGGGAGTACTTATATGGGACTAGGGTAAATCACTTGGGGTCAGGGAGTACTTATAAAGGGGCTAGGGTAACTTATTGAAGTCAGGGAGTACTTATAAGGTACTAAGGTAACTCACTTGGGGTCAGGAAGTATTTATATGGGACTAGAGTAACTCGCATTGGGACAGGGAGTACTTATATAGCACTCGGGTAACTCACTTGGGGTCAGGGAGTAATTATAAAAGGGCTAGGGTAACTCAATTAGGGTAAGGGAGTACCTATATGGGACTAAGGTAACTCACTTGGGGTCAGGGAATACCTAAATGGGACTAGGGTAACTTACTTGGGGTCAGGGAGTACTTATATGGGACTAGTGTAAATCACTTGGGGTCAGGGAGTACTTATATGGGACTAGGGTAACTCATTTGGGATCAAGGAGTAATTATAAAAAGGCTAGAGTAACTCAATTAGGGTAAGGGAGTACCTATATGGGACTAGGGTAACTCACTTGGGGTCAAGGAGTAATTATAAAAAGGCTAGGGTAACTCAATTAGGGTAAGGGAGTACCTATATGGGACTAGGGTAACTCACTTGGGGTCAGGGAGTACTTATATGAGATTAGTGTAACTCACATGGGGTCAGGGAGTATTTATATGGGACTAGAGTAACTCGCATTGGGACAGGGAGTACTTATATAGCACTCGGGTAACTTACTTGGGGTCAGGGAGTAATTATAAAAGGGCTAGGGTAACTCAATTAGGGTAAGGGAGTACCTATATGGGACTAAGGTAACTCACTTGGGGTCAGGGAATACCTATATGGGACTAGTGTAAATCACTTGGGGTCAGGGAGTACTTATATGGGACTAGGGTAACTCATTTGGGATCAAGGAGTAATTATAAAAAGGCTAGGGTAACTTAATTAGGGTAAGGGAGTACCTATATGGGACTAGGGTAACTCACTTGGTGTCAGGGAGTACTTATATAGGACTAGGGTAACTCACTTGTGGTCAGGGAGTACTTATAGAGGGGCTAGGGTAACTCAATTGGGGTCAGGGAGTACTTAAAAAGGGACTAGGGTAACTCACTTGGGGTCAGGGAGTACTTATATGGGACTAGGATAACTAACTTTGGGTCAGGGAGTACTTATTTGGGACTAGGGTAACTCACTTGGGGTCAGGGAGTAATAATGAAAGGTCTTGGGTAACAGACTTTGGGACAGTGAGTACTTATTTAGGACTAGGGTAACTCACTTGGTGTCAGGGAGTACTTATATGGGACTAGAGTAACTCACTTGGGATCATGCAGTACTTATATGGGGCTTGGGTAACTTACTTGGGGTCAGGGAGTACTTATACTGTACTAGGGTAACTCACTTGTGGTCAGGGAGTACTTATATAGGACTAGGGTATATCACTTGGGGTCAGGGAGTACTTATAAAGGGGCTAGGGTAACTTATTGAAGTCAGGGAGTACTTATAAGGTACTAAGGTAACTCACTTGGGGTCAGGAAGTATTTATATGGGACTAGAGTAACTCGCATTGGGACAGGGAGTACTTATATAGCACTCGGGTAACTCACTTGGGGTCAGGGAGTAATTATAAAAGGGCTAGGGTAACTCAATTAGGGTAAGGGAGTACCTATATGGGACTAAGGTAACTCACTTGGGGTCAGGGAACACCTAAATGGGACTAGGGTAACTTACTTGGGGTCAGGGAGTACTTATATGGGACTAGTGTAAATCACTTGGGGTCAATGAGTACTTATATGGGACTAGGGTAACTCATTTGGAATCAAGGAGTAATTATAAAAAGGCTAGGGTAACTCAATTAGGGTAAGGGAGTACCTATATGGGACTAGGGTAACTCACTTGGGGTCAGGGAGTACTTATATGGGACTAGGGTAACTCACTTGTGGTCAGGGAGTACTTATAAAGGGTCAAGGGTAACTCGCTTGTGGTCAGGGAGTACTTATATGGCACTACGGTAACTCGCTTTGGGTCAGGGAACACTTATATGGGACTAGTGTAACTCACTTGGGGTCAGGGAGTACTTATATGGGACTAGGGTAACTCACTTTGGGTCAGGGAGTACTTATATGGGACTAGGGTAACTCACTTGGTATCATGGAGTACTTATATGGGGCTAGGGTAACTTACTTGGGGTCAGGGAGTACTTATACTGTACTAGGGTAACTCACTTTGGGTCAGGGAGTACTTATATGGGACTAGTGTAACTCACTTGGGGTCAGGGAGTACTTATATTGGACTAGGGTAACTCACTTGGGGTCAGGGAGTACTTATAAAGTGGCTTGGGTAACTCGCTTGGGGTCAGGGAGTACTTATATGGGACTAGGGTAACTCACTTTGGGTCAGGGAGTACTTATATGGTACTAGGGTAACTCACTTGGGGGTCAGGGAGCACTTATATGGGACTAGTGTAACTCACTTTGGGTCAGGGAGTTCTTATATGGGACTAGGGTAACTCACTTGGGGTCAGGGAGTACTTATATGGGACTAGGGTAACTCACTTGGGGTCAGGGAGTACTTATATGGGACTAGGGTAACTCACTTGGGGTCAGGGAGTAATTATAAAAGGGCTAGGGTAACTCAATTAGGGTAAGGGAGTACTTATATGGGACTAGAGTAACTCGCATTGGGTCAGGGAGTACTTATATGGCACTGGGGTAACTCATTTAGGGTCAAGGAGTAATTATAAAAGGGCTGGGGTAACTCAATTAGGGTAAGGGAGTACCTATATGGGACTAAGGTAACTCACTTGGGGTCAGGGAATACCTATATAGGACTAGGGTAACTCACTTGGGGTCAGGGAGTACTTATATGGCACTGGGGTAACTCACTTGGGGTCAGGGAGTAATTATAAAAGGGCTAGGGTAACTCAATTAGGGTAAGGGAGTACCTATATGGGACTAAGGTAACTCACTTGGGGTCAGGGAATACCTAAATGGGACTAGGGTAACTTACTTGGGGTCAGGGAGTACTTATATGGGACTAGTGTAAATCACTTGGGGTCAGGGAGTACTTATATGGGACTAGGGTAACTCATTTGGGATCAAGGAGTAATTATAAAAAGGCTAGGGTAACTCAATTAGGGTAAGGGAGTACCTATATGGGACTAGGGTAACTCACTTGGTGTCAGGGAGTACTTATATGGGACTAGGGTAACTCACTTGTGGTCAGGGAGTACTTATAGAGGGGCTAGGGTAACTCAATTGGGGTCAGGGAGTACTTAAAAAGGGACTAGGGTAACTCACTTGGGGTCAGGGAGTACTTATATGGGACTAGGATAACTAACTTTGGGTCAGGGAGTACTTATTTGGGACTAGGGTAACTCACTTGGGGTCAGGGAGTAATAATGAAAGGTCTTGGGTGACTGACTTTGGGACAGTGAGTACTTATTTAGGACTAGGGTAACTCACTTGGTGTCAGGGAGTACTTATATGGGACTAGAGTAACTCACTTGGGATCATGGAGTACTTATATGGGGCTTGGGTAACTTACTTGGGGTCAGGGAGTACTTATACTGTACTAGGGTAACTCACTTGTGGTCAGGGAGTACTTATATGGGACTAGGGTAAATCACTTGGGGTCAGGGAGTACTTATAAAGGGGCTAGGGTAACTTATTGAAGTCAGGGAGTACTTATAAGGTACTAAGGTAACTCACTTGGGGTCAGGAAGTATTTATATGGGACTAGAGTAACTCGCATTGGGACAGGGAGTACTTATATAGCACTCGGGTAACTCACTTGGGGTCAGGGAGTAATTATAAAAGGGCTAGGGTAACTCAATTAGGGTAAGGGAGTACCTATATGGGACTAAGGTAACTCACTTGGGGTCAGGGAATACCTAAATGGGACTAGGGTAACTTACTTGGGGTCAGGGAGTACTTATATGGGACTAGTGTAAATCACTTGGGGTCAGGGAGTACTTATATGGGACTAGGGTAACTCATTTGGGATCAAGGAGTAATTATAAAAAGGCTAGGGTAACTCAATTAGGGTAAGGGAGTACCTATATGGGACTAGGGTAACTCACTTGGGGTCAGGGAGGACTTATATGGGACTAGGGTAACTCACTTGTGGTCAGGGAGTACTTATAAAGGGTCAAGGGTAACTCGCTTGTGGTCAGGGAGTACTTATATGGCACTACGGTAACTCGCTTTGGGTCAGGGAGCACTTATATGGGAATAGTGTAACTCACTTGGGGTCAGGGAGTACTTATATGGGACTAGGGTAACTCACTTTGGGTCAGGGAGTACTTATATGGGACTAGGGTAACTCACTTGGTATCATGGAGTACTTATATTGGGCTAGGGTAACTTACTTGGGGTCAGGGAGTACTTATACTGTACTAGGGTAACTCACTTTGGGTCAGGGAGTACTTATATGGGACTAGTGTAACTCACTTGGGATCAGGGAGTACTTATATTGGACTAGGGTAACTCACTTGGGGTCAGGGAGTACTTATAAAGTGGCTTGGGTAACTCGCTTGGGGTCAGGGAGTACTTATATGGGACTAGGGTAACTCACTTTGGGTCAGGGAGTACTTATATGGTACTAGGGTAACTCACTTGGGGGTCAGGGAGCACTTATATGGGACTAGTGTAACTCACTTTGGGTCAGGGAGTTCTTATATGGGACTAGGGTAACTCACTTGGGGTCAGGGAGTACTTATATGGGACTAGGGTAACTCACTTGGGGTCAGGGAGTACTTATATGGGACTAGGGTAACTCACTTGGGGTCAGGGAGTAATTATAAAAGGGCTAGGGTAACTCAATTAGGGTAAGGGAGTACCTATATGGGACTAGGGTAACTCACTTGGGTTCAGGGAGTACTTATATGTGACTAGGGTAACTCACTTGTGGTCAGAGAGTACTTATAAAGGGGCTAGGGTAACTAAGTTGGGGTCAGGGAGTACTTATAAAGGGGCTAGGGTAACTCACTTGGTGTCAGGGAGTACTAATAAAGGGGCTTGGGTAACTCACATTGTGTCAGGGTGTACTTATATGGGATTAGGGTAACTCACTTGGGGGTCAGGGAGCACTTATATGGGACTAGTGTAACTCACTTTGGGTCAGGGTGTACTTATGTGGGACTAGGGTAACTCACTTGGGGGTCAGGGAATACCTATATAGGACTAGGGTAACTCACTTGGGGTCAGGGAGTACTTATATAGGGGCTAGGGTAACTCAGTTGGGGTCAGGGAGTACTTATAAAGCGGCTAGGGTAACTCACTTGGTGTCAGGGAGTACTTATATGTGACTAGGAAAACTCACTTAGGGTCAGGGAGTACTAATAAAGGGGCTTGGGTAACTCACTTTGTGTCAGGGAGTACATATATGGGACTAGGTTAACACACTTGTGTTCAGGGAGTACTTATAGAGGGGCTAGGGTAACTCAGTTGGGGTCAGGGAGTACTTATAAAGGGACTAGGGTAACTCACTTGGGGTCAGGGAATACCTATATAGGACTAGGGTAACTCACTTGGGGTCAGGAAGTACTTATATGTGACTAGGGTAACTCACTTGGGGTCAGGGAGTAATAATGAAAGGTCTTGGGTAACTGACTTTGGGTCAGTGAGTACTTATTTAGGACTAGGGTAACTCACTTGGTGTCAGGGAGTACTTATATGGGACTAGAGTAACTCACTTGGGATCAGGGAGTACTTATATGGGACTAGGGTAACTCACTTGGGGTCAGGGAGTAATTATAAAAAGGTTAGGGTAACTCAATTAGGGTAAGGGAGTACCTATATGGGACTAGGGTAACTCACTTGGGGTCAGGGAGTACTTATATGGGACTAGGGTAACACACTTGTGGTCAGGGAGTACTTATATAGGGGCTAGGGTAACTCAGTTGGGGTCAAGGAGTACTTATAAAGGGGCTAGGGTAACTCACTTGGTGTCAGGGAGTACTTATATGTGACTAGGAAAACTCACTTAGGGTCAGGGAGTACTTATATGGGACTAGGTTAACACACTTGTGGTCAGGGAGTACTTATAGAGGGGCTAGGGTAACTCAGTTGGGGTCAGGGTGTACTTATATGGGACTAGGTTAACTCACTTGTGGTCAGGGAGTACTTATAAAGAGGCTAGGGTAACTCACTTTTTGTCAGGGAGTACTTATAAAGGGGCTATGGTAACTCACTTCGGGTCAGGGAGTGCTTATATGTGATAAGGGTAACTCACTTGGGGTCAGGGAGTACTTATAAAGGGGCTAGGGTAACTCGTTTGGGGTCAGGGAGTACTTATAAGGTACTAGGGTAACTCACTAGGGGTCAGCGAGTACTTATATGGGACTAGGGTAACTCTCATGGGGTCAGGGAGTAATAATAAAGGGTCTTGGGTAACTCACTTTGGGTCAGGGAGTACTTAATTGGGACTAGGGTAACTCACTTGGGGTCAGGGAGTACTTATATGGGACTAGGGTAACTTACTTGCTATCATGGAGTAGTTATATGGGACTAGGGTAACTTACTTGGGGTCTGGGAGTACTTATATTGTACTAGGGTAACTCACTTGGGGTCAAGGGAGTACTTATATGGGACTAGGGTAACTCACTTTGGTTCAGAGAGTACTTATATGGTACTAGGGTAACTCACTTGGGGGTCAGGGAGCACTTATATGGGACTAGTGTAACTCACTTTGGGTCAGGGAGTACTTATATGGGACTAGGGTAAATCACTTGTGGTCAGGGAGTACTTATAAAGGGGCTAGGGTAACTCAGTTGGGGTTAGGGAGTACTTACAAAGGGACTAGGGTAACTCACTTTGGGTCAGGGAGCACTTATATGGGACTAGTGTAACTCACTTGGGGTCAGGGAGTACTTATATGGGACTAGGGTAACTCACATGGGGACAGGGAGTACTTATATGGGACTAGGGTAACTCACTTTGGGTCAGGGAGTACTTATATGGGACTAGGGTAACTCACTTTGGTTCAGAGAGTACTTATATGGTACTAGGGTAACTCACTTTGGGTCAGGGAGCACTTATATGGGACTAGTGTAACTCACTTGGGGTCAGGGAGTACTTATATGGGACTAGGGTAACTCACATGGGGACAGGGAGTACTTATATGGGACTAGGGTAACTCACTTTGGGTCAGGGAGTACTTATATGGGACTAGGGTAACTCACTTTGGTTCAGAGAGTACTTATATGGTACTAGGGTAACTCACTTGGGGGTCAGGGAGCACTTATATGGGACTAGGGTAACTCACTTTGGGTCAGGGAGTACTTATATGGGACTAGTGTAACTCACTTGGGGTCAGGGAGTACTTATATTGGACTAGGGTAACTCACTTGGGGTCAGGGAGTACTTATAAAGTGGCTTGGGTAACTCGCTTGGGGTCAGGGAGTACTTATATGGGACTAGGGTAACTCACTTGGGGTTAGGGAGTACTTATATGCGACTAGTGTAACTCACTTGGGGTCAGGTAGTACTTAAATGGGACTAGTGTAACTAACTTGGGGTGAGGGAGTACTTATATGGGACTAGGGTAACTCGCATTGGGTTAGGGAGTACCTATATGGGACTAAGGTAACTCACTTTGTGTCAGGGATTACTTATATGGGACTAGGGAAACTCGCTTTAGGTCAGGGAGTACTTATTTGGGACTAGGGTAACTCACTTAGTGTCAGGGAGTACTTATGTGGGACTAGGGTAACACAATTGGGGTCAGGGAGTACTTATAAAGGGGCTAGGGTAACTCGCTTGAAGTCAGGGAGTACTTATAAGGTACTAAGGTAACTCACTTGGGGTCAGGAAGTACTTATATGGGACTAGGGTAACTCACTTGGGGTCAGGGAGTAATAATGAAAGGTCTTGGGTAACTGACTTTGGGTCAGTGAGTAATTATTTAGGACTAGGGTAACTCACTTGGTGTCTGGGAGTACTTATATGGGACTAGAGTAACTCACTTGGGATCAGGGAGTACATATATGGCACTGGGGTAACTCACTTGGGGTCAAGGAGTAATTATAAAAAGGTTAGGGTAACTCAATTAGGGTAAGGGAGTACCTATATGGGACTAGGGTAACTCACTTGGGGTCAGGGAGTACCTATATGGGACTAGAGTAACACACTTGTGGTCAGGGAGTACTTATATAGGGGCTAGGGTAACTCAGTTGGGGTCAGGGAGTACTTATAAAGCGGCTAGGGTAACTCACTTGGTGTCAGGGAGTACTTATATGTGACTAGGAAAACTTACTTAGGGTCAGGGAGTACTAATAAAGGGGCTTGGGTAACTCACTTTGTGTCAGGGAGTACTTATATGGGACTAGGGTAACTCACTTTGGTTCAGAGAGTACTTATATGGTACTAGGGTAACTCACTTGGGGGTCAGGGAGCACTTATATGGGACTAGTGTAACTCACTTTGGGTCAGGGAGTACTTATATGGGACTAGGGTAAATCACTTGTGGTCAGGGAGTACTTATAAAGGGGCTAGGGTAACTCAATTGGGGTTAGGGAGTACTTACAAAGGGACTAGGGTAACTCACTTTGGGTCAGGGAGCACTTATATGGGACTAGTGTAACTCACTTGGGGTCAGGGAGTACTTATATGGGACTAGGGTAACTCACATGGGGACAGGGAGTACTTATATGGGACTAGGGTAACTCACTTTGGGTCAGGGAGTACTTATATGGGACTAGGGTAACTCACTTTGGTTCAGAGAGTACTTATATGGTACTAGGGTAACTCACTTTGGGTCAGGGAGCACTTATATGGGACTAGTGTAACTCACTTGGGGTCAGGGAGTACTTATATGGGACTAGGGTAACTCACATGGGGACAGGGAGTACTTATATGGGACTAGGGTAACTCACTTTGGGTCAGGGAGTACTTATATGGGACTAGGGTAACTCACTTTGGTTCAGAGAGTACTTATATGGTACTAGGGTAACTCACTTGGGGGTCAGGGAGCACTTATATGGGACTAGGGTAACTCACTTTGGGTCAGGGAGTACTTATATGGGACTAGTGTAACTCACTTGGGGTCAGGGAGTACTTATATTGGACTAGGGTAACTCACTTGGGGTCAGGGAGTACTTATAAAGTGGCTTGGGTAAATCGCTTGGGGTCAGGGAGTACTTATATGGGACTAGGGTAACTCACTTTGGGTCAGGGAGTACTTATATGGTACTAGGGTAACTCACTTGGGGGTCAGGGAGCACTTATATGGGACTAGTGTAACTCACTTTGGGTCAGGGAGTACTTATATGGGACTAGGGTAACTCACTTGGGGTCAGGGAGTACTTATATGGGACTAGGGTAACTCACTTGAGGGCAGGGAGTACTTATATGGGACTAGGGTAACTCACATGGGGTCAGGGAGTACTTATATGGGACTAGGGTAACTCACTTTGGGTCAGGGAGTACTTATATGGGACTAGGGTAACTCACTTTGGTTCAGAGAGTACTTATATGGTACTAGGGTAACTCACTTGGGGGTCAGGGAGCACTAATATGGGACTTGTGTAACTCACTTTGGGTCAGGGAGTACTTATATGGGACTAGGGTAACTCACTTTGGGTCAGGGAGTACTTATATGGGACTAGTGTAACTCATTTGGGCTCAGGGAGTACTTATATTGGACTAGGGTAACTCACTTGGGGTCAGGGAGTACTTATAAATTGGCTTGGGTAACTCGCTTGGGGTCAGGAAGTACTTATATGGGACTAGGGTAACTCACTTTGGGTCAGGGAGTACTTATATGGTACTAGGGTAACTCACTTGGGGGTCAGGGAGCACTTATATGGGACTAGTGTAACTCACTTTGGGTCAGGGAGTACTTATATGGGACTAGGGTAATTCACTTGGTGTCAGGGAGTACTTATATGGGACTAGAGTAACTCACTTGGTGTCAGGGAGTACTTATATGGGACTAGGGTAACTCACTTGGGGTCAGGGAGTAATTATAAAAGGGCTAGGGTAACTCAATTAGGGTAAGGGAGTACCTATATGGGACTAGGGTAACTCACTTGGGTTCAGGGAGTACTTATATGTGACTAGGGTAACTCACTTGTGGTCAGAGAGTACTTATAAAGGGGCTAGGGTAACTAAGTTGGGGTCAGGGAGTACTTATAAAGGGGCTAGGGTAACTCACTTGGTGTCAGGGAGTACTAATATGGGGGCTTGGGTAACTCACATTGTGTCAGGGTGTACTTATATGGGACTAGGGTAACTCACTTGGGGGTCAGGGAGCACTTATATGGGTCTAGTGTAACTCACTTTGGGTCAGGGAGTTCTTATATGGGACTAGGGTAACTAACTTTTGGTCAGGGAGTACTTATATAGGGGCTAGGGTAACTCATTTGGGGTCAGGGAGTACTTATAAAGGGACTAAGGTAACTCACTTGTGGTTAGGGAATACCTATATAGGACTAGGGTAACTCGCTTGGGGTCAGGGAGTACTTATATGGGACTAAGGTTACTCGCTTTGGGTCAGGGAGTACTTATAAGGGGCTATTGTAACACACTTTGGGTCAGGGAGTACTTATATGGTACTAGGGTACCATACTTGGGGTCAGGGAGTACTTATTTGGGACTAGTGTAACTCACTTGGGGTCAGGGAGTACTTATATGGGACTAGGGTAACTCACTTGGGGTTAGGGAGTACTTATATGCGACTAGTGTAACTCACTTGGGGTCAGGTAGTACTTATATTGGACTAGGGTAACTCACTTGGGGTCAGGGAGTACTTAAATGGGACTAGTGTAACTAACTTGGGGTGAGGGAGTACTTATATGGGACTAGGGTAACTCGCATTGGGTTAGGGAGTACCTATATGGGACTAAGGTAACTCACTTTGTGTCAGGGATTACTTATATGGGACTAGGGAAACTCGCTTTAGGTCAGGGAGTACTTATTTGGGACTAGGGTAACTCACTTAGTGTCAGGGAGTACTTATGTGGGACTAGGGTAACACAATTGGGGTCAGGGAGTACTTATAAAGGGGCTAGGGTAACTCGCTTGAAGTCAGGGAGTACTTATAAGGTACTAAGGTAACTCACTTGGGGTCAGGAAGTACTTATATGGGACTAGGGTAACTCACTTGGGGTCAGGGAGTAATAATGAAAGGTCTTGGGTAACTGACTTTGGGTCAGTGAGTAATTATTTAGGACTAGGGTAACTCACTTGGTGTCTGGGAGTACTTATATGGGACTAGAGTAACTCACTTGGGATCAGGGAGTACATATATGGCACTGGGGTAACTCACTTGGGGTCAAGGAGTAATTATAAAAAGGTTAGGGTAACTCAATTAGGGTAAGGGAGTACCTATATGGGACTAGGGTAACTCACTTGGGGTCAGGGATTATCTATATGGGACTAGAGTAACACACTTGTGGTCAGGGAGTACTTATATGGGACTAGAGTAACTCGCATTGGGTCAGGGAGTACTTATATGGCACTGGGGTAACTCACTTGGGGTCAAGGAGTAATTATAAAAAGGCTAGGGTAACTCAATTAGGGTAAGGGAGTACCTATATGGGACTAGGGTAACTCACTTGGGGTCAGGGAGTACTTATATGGGACTAGGGTAACTCACTTGTGGTCAGGGAGTACTTATAGAGGGGCTAGGGTAACTCAGTTGGGGTCAGGGAGTACTTATAAAGGGACTAGGGTAACTCACTTGGGGTAAGGGAGTACTTATATGGGACTAGGAGAACTCACTTTGGGTCAGGGAGTACTTATATGGTACTAGGGTAACTCACTTGGGGGTCAGGGAGTACTTATTTGGGACTAGTGTAACTCACTTGGGGTCAGGGAGTACTTATATGGGACTAGGGTAACTCACTTGGGGTTAGGGAGTACTTATATGTGACTAGTGTAACTCACTTGGGGTCAGGTAGTACTTATATTGGACTAGGGTAACTCACTTGGGGTCAGGGAGTACTTATATGGGATTAGGGTAACTTACTTGGGGACTGGGAGTACTTATATTGTACTAGGGTAACTCACTTGGGGTCAGGGAGTATTTATATGGGACTTGGGTAACTCAGTTGGGGTCAGGGAGTACTTATAAAGCGGCTAGGGTAACTCACTTGGTGTCAGGGAGTACTTATATGTGACTAGGAAAACTCACTTAGGGTCAGGGAGTACTAATAAAGGGGCTTGGGTAACTCACTTTGTGTCAGGGAGTACTTATATGGGACTAGGTTAACACACTTGTGGTCAGGGAGTACTTATAGAGGGGCTAGGGTAACTCAGTTGGGGTCAGGGAGTACTTATAAAGGGACTAGGGTAACTCACTTGGGGTCAGGGAATACCTATATAGGACTAGGGTAACTCACTTGGGGTCAGGGAGTACTTATATGGGACTAGAGTAACTCGCATTGGGTCAGGGAGTACTTATATGGCACTGGGGTAACTCACTTGGGGTCAAGGAGTAATTATAAAATGGCTGGGGTAACTCAATTAGGGTAAGGGAGTACCTATATGGGACTAAGGTAACTCACTTGGGGTCAGGGAATACCTATATAGGACTAGGGTAACTCACTTGGGGTCAGGGAGTACTTATATGGGACTAGAGTAACTCGCATTGGGTCAGGGAGTACTTATATGGCACTGGGGTAACTCACTTGGGGTCAAGGAGTAATTATAAAAAGGCTAGGGTAACTCAATTAGGGTAAGGGAGTACCTATATGGGACTAGGGTAACTCACTTGGGGTCAGGGAGTACTTATATGGGACTAGGGTAACTCACTTGTGGTCAGGGAGTACTTATAGAGGGGCTAGGGTAACTCAGTTGGGGTCAGGGAGTACTTATAAAGGGACTAGGGTAACTCACTTGGGGTAAGGGAGTACTTATATGGGACTAGGAGAACTCACTTTGGGTCAGGGAGTACTTATATGGTACTAGGGTAACTCACTTGGGGGTCAGGGAGTACTTATTTGGGACTAGTGTAACTCACTTGGGGTCAGGGAGTACTTATATGGGACTAGGGTAACTCACTTGGGGTTAGGGAGTACTTATATGTGACTAGTGTAACTCCCTTGGGGTCAGGTAGTACTTATATTGGACTAGGGTAACTCACTTGGGGTCAGGGAGTACTTATATGGGATTAGGGTAACTTACTTGGGGACTGGGAGTACTTATATTGTACTAGGGTAACTCACTTGGGGTCAGGGAGTATTTATATGGGACTTGGGTAACTCACTTGGGGTCAGGGAGTACTTAAATGGGACTAGTGTAACTAACTTGGGGTGAGGGAGTACTTATATGGGACTAGGGTAACTCGCATTGGGTTAGGGAGTACCTATATGGGACTAAGGTAACTCACTTGGTGTCAGGGATTACTTATATGGGACTAGGGAAACTCGCTTTAGGTCAGGGAGTACTTATTTGGGACTAGGGTAACTCACTTAGGGTCAGGGAGTACTTATGTGGGACTAGGGTAACACAATTGGGGTCAGGGAGTACTTATAAAGGGGCTAGGGTAACTCGCTTGAAGTCAGGGAGTACTTATAAAGTACTAAGGTAACTCAATTGGGGTCAGGAAGTACTTATATGGGACTAGGGTAACTCACTTGGGGTCAGGGAGTAATAATGAAAGGTCTTGGGTAAGTGACCTTGGGGCAGTGAGTACTTATTTAGGACTAGGGTAACTCACTTGGTGTCAGGGAGTACTTATATGGGACTAGAGTAACTCACTTGGGATCATGGAGTACTTATATGGGGCTAGGGTAACTTACTTGGGGTCAGGGAGTACTTATACTGTACTAGGGTAACTCACTTGTGGTCAGGGAGTACTTATATGGGACTAGGGTAACTCACTTGGGGTCAGGGAGTACTTATAGAGGGGCTAGGGTAACTCAGTTGGGGTCAGGGAGTACTTATAAAGGGACTAGGGTAACTCACTTGGGGTAAGGGAGTACTTATATGGGACTAGGAGAACTCACTTTGGGTCAGGGAGTACTTATATGGTACTAGGGTAACTCACTTGGGGTCAGGGAGTAATAATGAAAGGTCTTGGGTAAGTGACCTTGGGGCAGTGAGTACTTATTTAGGACTAGGGTAACTCACTTGGTGTCAGGGAGTACTTATATGGGACTAGAGTAACTCACTTGGGATCATGGAGTACTTATATGGGGCTAGGGTAACTTACTTGGGGTCAGGGAGTACTTATACTGTACTAGGGTAACTCACTTGTGGTCAGGGAGTACTTATATGGGACTAGGTTAACTCACTTGTGGTCAGGGAGTACTTATAGAGGGGCTAGGGTAACTCAGTTGGGGTCAGGGAGTACTTATAAAGGGACTAGGGTAACTCACTTGGGGTAAGGGAGTACTTATATGGGACTAGGAGAACTCACTTTGGGTCAGGGAGTACTTATATGGTACTAGGGTAACTCACTTGGGGGTCAGGGAGTAC